>NC_048568.1:42275554-42323054 GCF_013265735.2 Oncorhynchus mykiss | reverse complement strand
TAACGTCAGTCTAAGGAGGATAAGTTGGATGGATAACGTCAGTCTAAGGAGGATAAGTTTGATGGATAACGTCAGTCTAAGGAGGATAAGTTTGATGGATAACGTCAGTCCAAGGAGGATAAGTTGGATGGATAACGTCAGTCTAAGGAGGATAAGTTTGATGGATAACGTCAGTCTAAGGAGAAGTTGGATGGATAACGTCAGTCTAAGGAGGATAAGCTGGATGGATAACGTCAGTCTAAGGAGGATAAGATTGATGGATAACGTCAGTCTAAGGAGGATAAGTTGGATGGATAACGTCAGTCTAAGGAGGATAAGTTTGATGGATAACGTCAGTCTAAGAAGGATAAGTTGGATGGATAACGTCAGTCTAAGGAGGATAAGTTTGATGGATAACGTCAGTCTAAGGAGGATAAGCTGGATGGATAACGTCAGTCTAAGGAGGATAAGTTTGATGGATAACGTCAGTCTAAGGAGGATAAGTTTGATGGATAACGTCAGTCCAAGGAGGATAAGTTGGATGGATAATGTCAGTCTAAGGAGGATAAGTTTGATGGATAACGTCAGTCTAAGGAGGATAAGTTGGATGGATAATGTCAGTCTAAGGAGGATAAGTTGGATGGATAACGTCAGTCTAAGGAGGATAAGTTTGATGGATAACGTCAGTCTAAGGAGGATAAGTTTGATGGATAACGTCAGTCTAAGGAGGATAAGTTGGATGGATAATGTCAGTCTAAGGAGGATAAGTTTGATGGATAACGTCAGTCTAAGGAGGATACGTTTGATGGATAATGTCAATCTAAGGAGGATAAGTTGGATGGATAACGTCAGTCTAAGGAGGATAAGTTGGATGGATAATGTCAGTCTAAGGAGGATAAGTTGGATGGATAACGTCAGTCTAAGGAGGATAAGTTTGATGGATAACGTCAGTCTAAGGAGGATAAGTTTGATGGATAACGTCAGTCTAAGGAGGATAAGTTGGATGGATAATGTCAGTCTAAGGAGGATAAGTTGGATGGATAACGTCAGTCTAAGGAGGATAAGTTTGATGGATAACGTCAGTCTAAGGAGGATAAGTTGGATGGATAACGTCAGTCTAAGGAGGATAAGTTGGATGGATAATGTCAGTCTAAGGAGGATAAGTTGGATGGATAACATCAGTCTAAGGAGGATAAGTTTGATGGATAATGTCAGTCTAAGGAGGATAAGTTGGATGGATAACGTCAGTCTAAGGAGGATAAGTTGGATGGATAATGTCAGTCTAAGGAGGATAAGTTGGATGGATAACGTCAGTCTAAGGAGGATAAGTTTGATGGATAACGTCAGTCTAAGGAGGATAAGTTGGATGGATAACGTCAGTCTAAGGAGGATAAGTTGGATGGATAACGTCAGTCTAAGGAGGATAAGTTTGAATGATAATGTCAGTCTAAGGAGGATAAGTTTGATGGATAACGTCAGTCTAAGGAGGATAAGTTTGATGGATAACGTCAGTCTAAGGAGGATAAGTTGGATGGATAACGTCAGTCTAAGGAGGATAAGTTGGATGGATAACGTCAGTCTAAGGAGGATAAGTTGGATGGATAACGTCAGTCTAAGGAGGATAAGTTTGATGGATAACGTCAGTCTAAGGAGGATAAGCTGGATGGATAACTTCAGTCTAAGGAGGATAAGCTGGATGGATAACGTCAGTCTAAGGAGGATAAGTTTGATGGATAACGTCAGTCTAAGGAGGATAAGTTTGATGGATAACGTCAGTATAAGGAGGATAAGTTTGATGGATAACGTCAGTCTAAGGAGGATAAGTTGGATGGATAACGTCAGTCTAAGGAGGATAAGTTTGATGGATAACGTCAGTCTAAGGAGGATAAGTTGGATGGATAACGTCAGTCTAAGGAGGATAAGTTTGATGGATAACGTCAGTCTAAGGAGGATAAGTTTGATGGATAACGTCAGTCTAAGGAGGATAAGTTTGATGGATAACGTCAGTCTAAGGAGGATAAGTTGGATGGATAACGTCAGTCCAAGGAGGATAAGTTGGATGGATAACGTCAGTCTAAGGAGGATAAGTTTGATGGATAATGTCAGTCTAAGGAGGATAAGTTTGATGGATAACATTAGTCTAAGAAGGATAAGTTGGATGGATAACGTCAGTCCAAGGAGGATAAGTTGGATGGATAACGTCAGTCTAAGGAGGATAAGTTTGATGGATAACGTCAGTCTAAGGAGGATAAGTTTGATGGATAATGTCAGTCTAAGGAGGATAAGTTTGATGGATAATGTCAATCTAAGGAGGATAAGTTGGATGGATAATGTCAGTCTAAGGAGGATAAGTTTGATGGATAATGCTGCAGCCATATTAGTTGACCGGCTGTCTGTCCGTTCCCTCGCGGTAAGTAACTTTAGCCTGCATGTGTCTACGTAACTCAGAGGGGTGAGGCTGGCTGACCTCTACCACATAAAGGTCACTTACCATGACATCAACATTGAGATGCCTGAAACCCCTGACAACAACCTATGACTCAGTCTCAACAACTAAACTGGCTTTAAGACAACTAAGACTGATGAAAGTATAGACAACGTATATGTTACACGATAAAAATGGTAAAAACAGTCAATTTACAACACATATCATTTTCTGTACCTTTTTCTGCGATTCACTGTCTCGTCCACATCCCAGAATCCTCCTCTTCTCCACTCGTAGTGTGTGTGTTTGTGTGTCAAAGTACCGGCGCACACAGGCTGGTCTTAGGAAGAAGGCCACTCAGACAGTCACTCCACTTTTCTAAACGGAGTAGAGCAGGCTCCACTGAAAACACAATGCATAAAATTCTACCTTAAATCCTACTTCTTCTCTGGAACAAATTCTTAGAACCTAGAATGAATTCTAAGAACCTTCAAGAATCTAAAAGGACAATGACAAAACCAACAGCAACTGACATGGTCCTCACTTTCCTGCCACTCCACTGTAGATCAAAGACACAAACCTTGTGACACCTCAGCCTCGGGTAACAGAAGCATGCCTTCAGGCCCCCAGATTAAACACTGGTTTTCCTCCAGAACACCCCTCTCCTCTCCTAGAGAACACTCCTCTCCTACATTCCTCTCCTCTGATCTCCTCACCTGACAGAGGCGTCATGTCCTGCTACTGCTCCAGAGTGCCGTTGTCCCAACGTCGTAAACAACAGATAGAGAGACATCACCTAACAACTGTTCCAACACCTGCTGCCGGCCCCCCCGTACCCTCCCCGTCTCGTCCCGTCCCCCGATCCCACTCTCAGCTCAAATGGCACAGCAAATCAAGCCAATTTGATGATGAGAGGGCACAGCACATGTGACTCACTCAAACCTATTCATTATAAGTACTTTAGGTTTTTACATAGATTGTTAAAAAAAATGACTTAAAGCAACTATCAGAAACATTTTACTTCACTCAGTAGAGCCTTTAACTTTTTATAAACTACAAGCAGAACTTTCAGAGAAATATTTGTTAAACTCAAAAAAATATTTACCTGAAAAGCTGAACGGTAACAGTTCCATTGAATCCACAGACCTCCTCTACCAGAATGTCTCCTCTTCTCTCCTCTACCAGAATGTCTCCTCTCCTCTCCTCTACCAGAATGTCTCCTCTCCTCTCCTCTACCAGAATGTCTCCTCTCCTCTCCTCTACCAGAATGTCTCCTCTCCTCTACCAGAATGTCTCCTCTCCTCTACCAGAACGTCTCCTCTCCTCTACCAGAACGTCTCCTCTCCTCTACCAGAATGTCTCCTCTCCTCTCCTCTACCAGAATGTCTCCTCTCCTCTCCTCTACCAGAATGTCTCCTCTCCTCTCCTCTACCAGAATGTCTCCTCTCCTCTACCAGAATGTCTCCTCTCCTCTACCAGAACGTCTCCTCTCCTCTACCAGAACGTCTCCTCTCCTCTACCAGAATGTCTCCTCTCCTCTCCTCTACCAGAATGTCTCCTCTCCTCTCCTCTACCAGAATGTCTCCTCTCCTCTACCAGAATGTCTCCTCTCCTCTACCAGAATGTCTCCTCTCCTCTCCTCTACCAGAATGTCTCCTCTCCTCTACCAGATTGTCTCCTCTCCTCTACCAGAATGTCTCCTCTCCTCTACCAGAACGTCTCCTCTCCTCTACCAGAATGTCTCCTCTCCTCTCCTCTACCAGAATGTCTCCTCTCCTCTACCAGAATGTCTCCTCTCCTCTACCAGAATGTCTCCTCTCCTCTACCAGAATGTCTCCTCTCCTCTACAAGAACGTCTCCTCTCCTCTACCAGAACGTCTCCTCTCCTCTACCAGAATGCCTCCTCTCCTCTACAGAATGTCTCCTCTCCTCTACCAGAATGTCTCCTCTCCTCTACCAGAATGTCTCCCCTCCTCTACCAGAATGTCTCCTCTCCTCTACCAGAATGTATCCTCTCCTCTCCTCTCCTCTCCTCTCCTCTCCTCTCCTCTCCTCTCCTCTCCTCTCCTCTCCTCTCCTCTCCTCTCCTCTACCAGAATGTCTCCTCTCCTCTCCTCTCCTCTCCTCAACTTCACTTAGAACACCCCGACCAGATCTAGATCCAGTCCTCAACCTCTCTCCTCTCTCTCCTCTCCTCTCCCTCTCTCTCTCTCCTCTCTCTTCTTTCTCTCCTCTCCTCTCCTCTCCTCTCCTCTCCGTGTCTCTCTCCTTCTCTCTTGTGCTGTTCTCTCCTCTCCTGTCCTATCCTCCTGTCGTACCATGCTGATCTGAACTGTGCCCAGATCAGACCTCCTCTCCCGGCCTTTTCTATCCCCAGGGTGTCCCCCCCCTCCCCAGCCTCTGCCGCGGCCTGCCCCCCTCCCCAGCTCCAGCAGAGAGCAGCGGCCTGCCACCTGTCGGTGTCCCTCTGAAGCCTGGGCCTCGCCTGCACCTCCTGTCCAGCCCAATCAGAGCCTGACAGGGGGCAGCGAGCTTGTGAAATCACACCTCTCAGCTGTTCGCACTCAGCCCCAGATACCCTAAACCTCCGCCCGCCGAACGTCCCTACACCCCCTCCTACACCCCCTCTTCTTTTACACCAATAGCGCCTTTTTATAAAAAATAAATGAGTAAGAACCCATGGTCGGGGTAGGACTGGAGCCGGGAAACAACTGCTCTTGGCTTGGGGCATTTTTATTGGTTTGGGGGGGGGGGGGGGGGGGGTACAGTCGTGTTGAACAGAACAGAACAGCAGTCACTGACACAGCTGAAGAAAAGCTAGGATTTCATCCCTCTTTGGTTCCTAGAGAGTCATACATGGAGCGATCAAAGTAGCAGTTCGACTCTGAGGTCTGAGCACTTTGCCAGTTGCTGCCAAGTAGGTGTAAGAGTAGCCAATAGTATTTCAGTCTTTTAAATCCAATTGTGTTTAGGATATCTGTGGAGTTAGTGACTGATACTGTAGTGTTTAGGATATCTGTGGAGTTAGTGACTGATATTGTAGTGTTTAGGATATCTGTGGAGTTAGTGACTGATACTGTAGTGTTTAGGATATCTGTGGAGTTAGTGACTGATACTGTAGTGTTTAGGATATCTGTGGAGTTAGTGACTGATACTGTAGTGTTTGGGATATCTGTGGAGTTAGTGACTGATACTGTAGCGTTTAGGATATCTGTGGAGTTAGTGACTGATACTGTAGTGTTTAGGATATCTGTGGAGTTAGTGACTGATACTGTAGTGTTTAGGATATATGTGGAGTTAGTGACTGATACTGTAGTGTTTAGGATATCTGTGGAGTTAGTGACTGATACTGTAGTGTTTAGGATATCTGTGGAGTTAGTGACTGATACTGTAGTGTTTGGGATATCTGTGGAGTTAGTGACTGATACTGTAGTGTTTGGGATATCTGTGGAGTTAGTGACTGATACTGTAGTGTTTAGGATATCTGTGGAGTTAGTGACTGATACTGTAGTGTTTAGGATATCTGTGGAGTTAGTGACTGATACTGTAGTGTTTAGGATATCTGTGGAGTTAGTGACTGATACTGTAGTGTCTGGGATATCTGTGGAGTTAGTGACTGATACTGTAGTGTTTAGGATATCTGTGGAGTTAGTGACTGATACTGTAGTGTTTAGGATATCTGTGGAGTTAGTGACTGATACTGTAGTGTTTAGGATATCTGTGGAGTTAGTGACTGATACTGTAGTGTTTAGGATATCTGTGGAGTTAGTGACTGATACTGTAGTGTTTAGGATATCTGTGGAGTTAGTGACTGATACTGTAGTGTCTGGGATATCTGTGGAGTTAGTGACTGATACTGTAGTGTCTGGGATATCTGTGGAGTTAGTGACTGATACTGTAGTGTCTGTGGAGTCTGAAGAATCTGCCGTGCGGGTGTTCGTAGGACTTTATCAAACAGGCAATACATTCAATTGACCACAGCAGTATTTTAAATATGGATTCGTTCTTAACTGACTTGCCAAGTAAAATAAAGGTTAAATAAAATTAAAATACATAAAAATATTTTTAAAAACAACCCAGTTAGAAAAGTTTGAATTATGATGGAACATTTTAATATGATGTAACATCTAACATGTAGATATGTGATCAACTATATATATCAGGAGCTTGAGAAATTATTAATAAATAAAGTACAATTATTATAGTGAAGAAACTCTAGGAACAAACATGATACAATATCTAACCTTAGAAGCTCTCCATAAACATGATACAATATCTAACCTTAGAAGCTCTCCATAAACATGATACAATATCTAACCTTAGAAGCTCTCCATAAACATGATACAATATCTAACCTTAGAAGCTCTCCATGAACATGATACAATATATAACCTTAGAAGCTCTCCATAAACATGTTACTAGAGGTCAGACATTAACCTCTCCATAAACATGTTACTAGAGGTCAGACATTAACCTCTCCATAAACATGTTACTAGAGGTCAGACATTAACCTCTCCATAAACATGTAACTAGAGGTCAGACATTAACCTCTCCATAAACATGTAACTAGAGGTCAGACATTAACCTCTCCATAAACATGTTACTAGAGGTCAGACATTAACCTCTCCATAAACATGTTACTAGAGGTCAGACATTAACCTCTCCATAAACATGTTACTAGAGGTCAGACATGAACCTCTCCATAAACATGTCTTTATGAATAAACACTGAACAAAAATATGAATGCAACACGCAACAATTTCAATGATTTTACTGAGTTACAGTTCATATATTGAAATCAGTCAATTGAAATGAATTCATTAGGTCCTAATCTATGGATTTCACATGACTGGGCAGGGGCGCAGCCAAAGGTGGGCCTGGAGGGCATAGGCCCACCCACTTGGGAGCCTGGCCCAGCCAATCAGAATTAGTTTTTCCCCTCAAAAGGGCTTTATTACAGACAGAAATACTCCTCAGTTTCATCAGCTGTCCAGGTGGCTGGTCTCATATGACGAAGAAGGTGAAGAAGACAGATGTGGGGGTCCTGGGTTGGCGTGGTTACATGTGGTCTGCGGTTGTGAGGCTGGTTGGAAGTACTGCTAAATTCTCTAAAACGACGTTGGAGGCGGCTTATGGTAGAGAAATTAGCATTAAATTCTCTGCCAACAGCTCTGGTGGATGTTCCTGCAGTCAGCATGCCAATTGCATGCTCCCTCAAAACTTGAGAGATCTGTGGCAATGTGTTGTGTGACAAAACTGCACATTTTAGAATGGCCTTTTATTGTCCCCAGCACAAGGTGCACCTGTGTAATGATCATGCTGTTTAATCAGCTTCTTGATATGCCACACCTGTCAGGTGGATGGGTTATCTTGGCAAAGGAGAAATGTTCAGTAACAGGGATGTTAACAAATTTGTGCACAAAATTTGAAATAAATTACACCCCACTACCTCCCCGGACAACGAGGGTTGATGAGTGGTTCCAGGCCAGACCAAGGCTCCTGCGGTTGATGAGTGGTTCCGGGCCAGACCAAGGCTCCTGCGGTTGATGAGTGGTTCCGGGCCAGACCAAGGCTCCTGAGGTTGATGAGTGGTTCCGAGCCAGACCAAGGCTCCTGAGGTTGATGAGTTGTTCCAGAGTGCCGTCCATTGTCAAAAGGAACAGGCAGTCCACCACCGCAATGAGACCCCTGTGTTCCACCTTGGGGATTGCATCTGGCTCTCTACCAGGAACCTCCTACTCCGCCTGCCCTGCAAGAAACTGAGCCCCCGGTTTGTCGGGCCGTTCAAAGTTCTCCGGAGTGTCAACGAGGTGACGTATCGGTTACAACTGCCCAGTCACTACCGTATCTCACCCTCGTTTCATGTCTCCCTTCTCAGGCCGGTGGTTCCTGGTCCCCTAGCTGATGCTGTCCCCCACGACCCCCCCGGGCAACGAGGGCAGTCTGGCGTATGCTGTCAGATCTCGTCTGGACTCCCGGCTTTGTGGGGTTCGGCTCCAGTATCTGGTAGACTGGGAGGGGTATGGCCCTGAGGAATGGTGTTGGTTTCCGGTGGAGGACATTCTGGATCCCAACATCCTCCTTGATTTCGACCTTTGCCACCCTGATCGACCCGCTCCTCGTCCCCGGGGTTGTCCTCCTGGTTGGCGTTGTCCTGCGGCAGGAGCCGCGCATCAGAGGGGGGGGGGGGGGGTACTGTCACGTCTACTCCTGCTCCTCCCCTCCAGTGTGCGACATCTCCGGAATACTAATCACTGGTCCTGGGAGTCATCATTCCGCACACCTGGCACTCATCATTATTCACACCTGGCACTCATCATTATTCACACCTGGCACTCATCATTATTCACACCATTCACACCTTGCACTCATCATTATTCACACCTGGCACTCATCATTATTCACACCTGGCACTCATCATTATTCACACCTGGCACTCATCATTATTCACACCTGGCACTCATCATTATTCACACCTGGCACTCATCATTATTCACACCTGGCACTCATCATTATTCACACCTGGCACTCATCATTATTCACACCTGGCACTCATCATTATTCACACCTGGCACTCATCATTATTCGTACCTGGCACTCATTATTCTCATCCGGCACTCGTCATTATTCGTACCTTGGCACGCATCGTTATGATTCACACCTTCATTCCTCAGTTGGTATTTGCACCTGTGTTCATGTTACCTCACTTCTGTTACGCTGTCTTGTTTCATGTTTGTTGTTTTCATTAAACGTTTTAACCAACACCTGCTTCTCGACTCACGGCGTCACCATTGCAATGCTAAATTGTCCTAAATTCTTCTTCTCTCCCACAGATTTCCATGAGGTCTCAGACTCCAGGATGGGAAAATGCTTAAACAAGACAGAAACAAATGAAAACACAGAATGGAACCATGTTGTATTTGAAATAGTTAATCTGTTGTCAATTTATATTCTGACTTGTAAAGTTAAATAGGGGGGAGAAGAAGACACATCCTGTTAATCTGAATTAGCTAGGCTACACAATATACCAATAATAGGCTACAGATTTGAGTCACTGCAATAAAAAAAGTTTTACCAATGTATCCTTCTATTAAATTACACATTGTTTTTACTATGTATGTTTGAGGAGATGATCTACTGTTATAGATGTTGGCAACTCGTTAATAAATGGCCAGTAGGTTTCCGCTATCTTTTAAGGTATATATATTTTTTAACATGTTCAGTCAATGAATGATCGGTATAAAGATCAAAACATTCGACTTTGTGAGAGGCCACATCCTCCAATGTAGTAATGGTTGATGCTTGGTGATGTCACTAGTAATGTTTGATGCTTGGTGATGTCACTAGTAATGTTTCGCCAACCAAGATGTTTTACGGTTACCATTACACCCCAGAGCGTTCATCAAACTTAGACTATCCCAGAGAAGTGGTAAGTGTGTTAGTATAATCTGGGAACGGGGTCATACGTTAGGAGTGATGATTGAATAATATCCTGGAAGTAAATTTGACCAGGGAATCAGGGTTTCAAAGGTGGATATGTAATGTGTCACTTAGTCATCTCGGTCATTACCATCATTGTTGATGTTCCTTGCCAATACTATTATTGAATAGCCCATTTCCTCCCTACCCCCTAATGAACCATATGTCTCCAGGAATATCTAAGGCTTCATGCCATGTTCAGATCAGCCACAAGAGCTGGGTGGCTTCAGCTGCAGTGGAGAACAGGCCAGAGCTGTGTGTGTGTGTGTGTGTGTGTGTGTGTGTGTGTGTGTGTGTGTGTGTGTGTGTGTGTGTGTGTGTGTGCATGCGTGGACAGGGACTCTCAGCGTGTGTGTCTGTGTTTGTGTGTATATGCGTACCACAGCATATGTGCGTGTGTAGTCTGGTGTGTACGTGTGTTTGGCTACATTTCCCTCTGTAGCAAGCACAAGCCTCTGCACTCAGCGGCTCCACTAAGGTCAACACCTGCGTTTTCTAAAAATGGTCCCCGTGGGCCGTTGGAACCGGGGGGCCTCATTCACAGAAAGCTACGGCTCTAAGAGGGGTGTGTATTGAGACCCAATGCTCACTCTATTTTAGAGGCATTCACCGTCCACAAATAGCCTCACATCTTTTTGTAGCCCTGCTGTGTCCCGAAAGGCCCCCTATTCCGTTTAGTGCACTACTTTTGACCAGGACGCATAGGATTCTTGTCAAAAGTAGTGCACTAAATATATCTAGATTTTTTTTTTACCTTTATTTAACTAGGCAAGTTAGTTAAAGAACAAATTCTTATTTTACAACGACGGCAAAATTGTGCGCCGCGCCAACGGGACTCCCAATCCCGGCAGGGATGTGATGCAGCCTGGATTTGAAACCAGGGACTGAGATGCAGTGACTTAGACCGCTGCGCCACTCGGGAGCCCCTTATGAGGACTGTGTTTAGTTATTATTATTTATTTATTTCACCTTTTATTTAACTAGATAGGCCAGTTGATAACAAGTTCTCATTTACAACCGAGACCTGGCTGCAGCAACGGGCCAGATACAATACTTATTGTTGTTGAAAGTCCGTGTTGCCCAGCAACAGCCCCAAAACATCACTGCTCTAGAGGAGATCTGCATAGAGGAATGGGCCAAAATACCAGCAACAGTGTGTGAAAACCTTGTGAAGACTTACAGAAAACATTTGACCTCTGTCATTGCCAACAAAGGGTGTATAACAAAGTATTGAGATAAACTTTTGTTATTGACCAAATACATATTTTCCACCATAATTTGCAAATAAATTCATAAAAACCTACAATCCTACAATGTAATTTTCTGGATTTTTTTTCTTCTCATTTTGTCTGTCATAGTTGAAGTGTACCTATGACGAAAATTACAGGCCTCTCTCATCTTTTTAAGTGGGAGAACTTGCACAATTGGTGGCTGACTAAATACTTTTTTTGCCCCACTGTATATCTAGATACAACCAGATGAAATTATTTTTTTTTGTCACCTACGGTTTTCTTGGCTGTTTAAACTACCAACAAGACACAATGGCCAGGATATAACACTGTGAAACTACTTCCTTGGTTAGAAGGGTCATGGGTTGGTAGGACAATGGTAGCTGACTGGATACGTCCCAAACCTGCACCCTATTCAGCTGGGTTAATAACTGGGTCAGCTGAGTTATTAGTAACTGGGTCAGCTGGGTTAATATTAACTGGGTCAGCTGGGTTATTAATAACTGGGTCAGCTATGTTATTATTAACTGGGTCCGCTGGGTTATTAATAACTGGGTCAGCTGGGTTAATAACTGGGTCAGCTGGGTTATTAATAACTGGGTCAGCTGGGTTAATAACTGGGTCAGCTGGGTTATTAATAACTGGGTCAGCTGGGTTAATAACTGGGTCAGACGGGTTATTAATAACTGGGTCAGCTGGGTTAATAACTGGGTCAGCTGGGTTATTAATAACTGGGTCAGCTGGGTTAATAACTGGGTCAGTTGGGTTATTAATAACTGGGTCAGCAGGGTTATTAATAACTGGGTCAGCTGGGTTATTAACTGGGTCAGCTGGGTTATTAATAACTGGGTCAGCTGGGTTAATAACTGGGTCAGCTGGGTTATTAATAACTGGGTCAGCTGGGTTAATAACTGGGTCAGCTGGGTTATTAATAACTGGGTCAGCTGGGTCAATATTAACTGGGTCAGCTGGGTTATTAATAACTGGGTCAGCTATGTTATTATTAACTGGGTCAGCTGGGTTATTAATAACTGGGTCCGCTGGGTTATTAACTGGGTCAGCTGGATTAATATTAACTGGGTCAGCTGGGTTAATACTAACTGGGTCAGCTGGGTTATTAACTGGGTCAGCTGGATTAATATTAATGGGGTCAGCTGGGTTAATATTAACTTGGTCAGCTGGGTTAATATTAACTGGGTCAGCTGGGTTAATATTAACTGGGTCAGCTGGGTTATTAACTGAGTCAGCTGGGTTACTATTAACGGGGTCAGCTGGGTTATTAATAACTGGGTCAGCTGGGTTAATATTAACTGGGTCAGCTGGGTTAATATTAACTGGGTCAGCTGGGTTATTAACTGGGTCAGCTGGGTTAATATTAACTGGGTCAGCTGGGTTATTAATAACTGGGTCAGCTGGGTTAATATTAACTGGGCCAGCTGGGTTAATATTAACTGGGTCAGCTGGGTTATTAACTGGGTCAGCTGGGTTATTAACTGGGTCAGCTGGGTTATTAACTGGGTCAGCTGGGTTAATATTAACTGGGTCAGCTGGGTTAATAATAACTGGGGCAGCTGGGTTATTAACTGGGTCAGCTTGGTTATTAACTGGGTCAGCTGGGTTATTAACTGGGTCAGCTGGGTTAATATTAACTGGGTCAGCTGGGTTAATATTAACTGGGTCAGCTGGGTTATTAATAACTGGGTCAGCTGGGTTATTATTAACAGGGTCAGCTGGGTTAATATTAACTGGGCCAGCTGGGTTAATATTAACTGGGCCAGCTGGGTTATTAATAACTGGGTCAGCTGGGTTAATATTAACTGGGCCAGCTGGGTTAATATTAACTGGGTCAGCTGGGTTATTATTAACTGGGCCAGCTGGGTTAATATTAACTGGGTCAGCTGGGTTAATATTAACTGGGTCAGCTGGGTTAATATTAACTGGGTCAGCTGGGTTATTAACTGGGTCAGCTGGGTTATTATTAACGGGGTCAGCGGGGTTATTAATAACTGGGTCAGCTGGGTTAATATTAACTGGGTCAGCTGGGTTATTAACTGGGTCAGCTGGATTAATATTAACAGGGTCAGCTGGGTTATTAACTCGGTCAGTTGGGTTAATATTAACTGGGTCAGCTGGGTTAATATTAACTGGGTCAGCTGGGTTAATATTAACTGGGTCAGCTGGGTTATTAACTGGGTCAGCTGGGTTAATATTAACTGGGTCAGCTGGGTTAATAGTAACTGGGTCAGCTGGGTTAATATTAACTGGGTCAGCTGGGTTAATATTAACTGGGTCAGCTGGGTTAATATTAACTGGGTCAGCTGGGTTATTAACTGGGTCAGCTGGGTTAATATTAACGGGGTCAGCTGGGTTATTAATAACTGGGTCAGATGGGTTAATATTAACGGGGTCAGCTGGGTTAATATTAACTGGGTCAGCTGGGTTAATATTAACTGGGTCAGCTGGGTTAATAGTAACTGGGTCAGCTGGGTTATTAACTGGGTCAGCTGGGTTAATATTAACTGGGCCAGCTGGGTTAATTTTAACTGGGTCAGATGTGTTGTTAATAACTGGGTCAGCTGGGTTATTGATAACTGGGTCAGCTGGGTTGTTATTAACTGGGTCAGCTGGGTTAATATTAACTGGATCAGATGGGTTAATAGTAACTGGGCCAGCTGGGTTATTAACTGGGTCAGCTGGGTTAATATTAACTGGGTCAGCTGGGTTATTAATAACTGGGTCAGCTGGGTTAATTTTAACTGGGTCAGATGGGTTGTTAATAACTGGGTCAGCTGGGTTAATTTTAACTGGGTCAGATGGGTTGTTAATAACTGGGTCAGCTGGGTTAATTTTAACTGGGTCAGATGGGTTATTATCATGTCCACATGCCAGGGCCCCAAGTCCTGCTAATAATTTAGTTATCCTTGCTGTCATACCCCTCGGCCCCTCGCCCATCTAAATCACAGATTTAACACAGTGCTACATTACCAGAGTAGAAGTGGGAAACAAGGCAACAGTAAACATGTGGTCCCCCCGTACAGTAATACAGTATGGTTATACAGTATAGTAATACAGTATAGTAATACAGTATAGTAATACAGTAAAGTAATAGTGTAGTAATACAGTATAGTAATAAAGTATAGTAATACAGTATAGTAAGAAAGTATAGTAATACAGTACAGTAATACAGTATGGTAATACAGTATAGTAATACAGTATAGTAATACAGTATAGTAATACAGTAAAGTAATAGTGTAGTAATACAGCATAGTAATACAGTATGGTAATACAGTATAGTAATACAGGATAGTAAGAAAGTATAGTAATACAGTATAGTAATACAGTATAGTAATACAGTATAGTAATACAGTATAGTAATACAATAAAGTAATAGTGTAGTAATACAGTATAGTAATACAGTATAGTAATACCGTATGGTAATACAGTATAGTAATACAGTAAAGTAATACAGTATAGTAATACAGTATGGTAATACACTACAGTAATACAGTATAGTAATACAGTATAGCAATGTAGTATAGTAATACAGTATGGTAATACAGTATAGTAATACAGTATAGTAATACAGTATGGTAATACAGTATAGTAATACAGTATGGTAATACAGTATAGTAATACAGTATAGTAATACAGTACAGTAATACAGTATATTAATACAGTATTGTAACTCAGTACAGTAATACAATATAGTAATACAGTATAGTAATACAGTATAGTAATAAAGTATAGTAATACAGTATAGTAATACAGTATAGTAATACAGTACAGTAATAGTGTAGTAATACAGTATAGTAATAAAGTATAGTAATACAGTAAAGTAATACAGTATAGTAATATAGTATGGTAATACAGTAAAGTAATAGTGTAGTAATACAGTACAGTAATAAAGTATAGTAATACAGTATAGTAATACAGTTATACTTTCAAACCTTGCTTACATGTGTACATGAGCACGTTTTTATATTATGCCTGGGAGTACTTGGAGATGATTTACTGGTGTTTTCACAGTCTTTTACACCCCCCCCCCCCCCCCAAAAATAATGAAAATAAAAGTTGGGGAATCTTGCATTTAGGCTACAGGGTCCAGTACAGAGTATCAGCAAAAATAAATGATTATAGTGGATGGAACTGTGCAGGTAGCCTACTTTTTGAAGTGATTTTTTGTTGTTGACAATCAGCTGAAAACACAGTCACACAATACCCATGTATGTACGTGAAACTGAGCGTGCGCAGACTGCAGAAACAACAGTAAATGGGATAAGATGTTGACGTGCCACAGTATCCCATCTCATAGCAAGCAGCCCGTCACAGGCATCTTATCCGGCTTTCTCATAACCGGGATACAATCTTTTCCGGGGTATTGTAAACGAGATATGTTTATTGTGCCTCAAATAAATAAAAAAAAACCTGTCAGATGCTGGCCGACGACTCAAACTTTTTTTCTTCCAATATGCTCTATTCGCGCCATACTACCCTCGTGGAAGTAATTTCTGGTCAAAATGAGGGGTGTTGTACAAAAACAACAGTCCTCAACGATAACCACTCCAGAGTATCAAAGCCAACGACAACATTTTTCAAAACGCGTCTTTATCCACCTGTGTTTTTTGGCCCAGCCCGTCAGTTTCTGGGACCAATCAGAACAGTTAGAATGTGTTTGCGTTCTAGAAATCGTCGGAGAGGTACTCAGATCCTCATTGGGGAGAAGAAACTAACGTAGCGTTTGGCTGGCGTTGCGTTTGGCTGGAGCAAGGAGTTTTGGGTAGCCAGGTAATGTCAGATATTTATAGAGGATGACTCTATTTGACAGGCTTCATTGACAGGCTTCAACCTGGCAGATCTATAGCAGAGGAAAGTTATCAGCATTGAAAACCTGGCAGATCTATAGCAGAGGAAAGTGATCAGCATTGAAAACCTGGCAGATCTATAGCAGAGGAAAGTGATAAGCATGAAAATCTGTAATATTACAGAGAAGTGATCAACCTCGTGCCATGTGACACACATCTCCTTCACATGACCCCCTGCTCTGCTTGCAGAATGCCAGCTGGTTGGTCGAGACACCCAAGCTCCTCTGAGGGCCAGTTTGCTAGACAGCTGCCCTAACAGTCCGTCCGTTCCACCAAAAGGAGCGACAACTGCAGGCAGGGCCTAGTAACAGCAGCAACGCCCAGGCCCAGATAGTCAACCAGGGGGGTTGTGGGATGGTGACGGCATGTGTGTGTGGACCTAGGAGGATCCGTGCCTCTCTGCCTGCCTGTAGACCAGCTGAGGATGTTTGATACCTGAGTCGGAGATAGAGAGAGAACAAAAATGATACAGGATCAGAGAGAAAGAGAGAACAAGATGATACAGGATCAGAGAGAGAGAACAAGATGATACAGGATCAGAGAGAGAGAACAAAGATGATACAGGATCAGAGAGAGAGAGAACAAGATGATACAGGATCAGAGAGGGAGAACAAGATGATACAGGATCAGAGAGGGAGAACAAGATGATACAGGATCAGAGAGAGAGAACAAATATGATACAGGATCAGAGAGAGAGAGAGAACAAGATGATACAGGATCAGAGAGAGAACAAAGATGATACAGGATCAGAGAGAGATAGAGAGAACAAGATGACACAGGATCAGAGAGAGAGAACAAAGATGATACAGGATCAGAGAGAGAGAACAAAGATGATACAGGATCAGAAAGATAGAGATAACAAGATGATACAGGATCAGAGAGGGAGAACAAGATGATACAGGATCAGAGAGAGAGAACAAAGATGATACAGGATCAGAGAGAGAACAAAGATGATACAAGATCAGGGAGAGAGAGAGAACAAGATGATACAGGATCAGAGAGAGAGAACAAAGATTATTCAGGATCAGAGAGAGAACAAAGAGGATACAGGATCAGAGAGAGAACAAAGATGATGCAGGATCAGAGAGAGAGAGAGAGAACAAGATGATACAGGATCAGAGAGAGAACAAAGATGATACAGGATCAGAGAGAGAGAACAAGATGATACAGGATCAGAGGGAACAAGATGATACAGGATCAGAGAGAGAACAAAGATGATACAGGATCAGAGAGAGAGAACAAGATGATACAGGATCAGAGGGAACAAGATGATACAGGATCAGAGAGAGAGAGAACAAAGATGATACAGGATCAGAGAGAGAGAGAGAGAGAACAAGATGATACAGGATCAGAGAGAGAATAAAGATGATACAGGATCAGAGAGAGAGAGAGAGAGAGAACAAGACGATACAGGATCAGAGAGAGAACAAAGCTGAAACAGGATCAGATGCCAACCAGACATGTTTTTAAGGCCGCTACACACTTCACGCAAACTACGCAAATGCAGCGATGGAGTGTCATTTTCACACGTAGTTCTGCGTATCCGTTAGCATGGAGCGTGCTGATCAGAGCTGTGTCTGGGGTTTTGAAACATGCTTGTGTTCCGTCTCTCCACATTATGGTTGATGGGGCTACAACGGCTATCTGTCTCTCTGAGGCAGTCAGCCAGCCAGTCAGTCAGAAAGTGAGTCAGCCTGTCAGCCAGTGAGTCAGTCAGCCAGTGAGTCAGTCAGCCAGTCAGTCAGTCAGCCTGTCAGCCAGTGACGGAGTCAGTCAGCCAGTCAGCCTGTCAGCCTGTCAGCCAGTGAGTCAGTCAGCCAGTCAGTCAGTCAGCCTGTCAGCCAGTGAGTCAGTCAGCCAGTCAGTCAGTCAGCCTGTCAGCCTGTCAGCCAGTGACGGAGCCAGTCAGCCTGTCAGCCTGTCAGCCTGTCAGCCAGTGAGTCAGTCAGTCAGCCAGCCAGTCAGCCTGTCAGCCAGTGAGTCAGTCAGCCAGTCAGTCAGTCAGCCAGTGAGAGAGTCAGTCAGGGAGTCAGCCAGTCAACCAGCCAGTCAGTCAGTCAGTGAGGTAGTCAGTGAGGTAACCAGTCAGCCAGCCAGCCAGCCAGCCAGTCAGTCAGTTTCCCAGCATTGTGTTCATCTCTATTATATATTATGACCAATTATCAGTGATTTACTGTGAAGCCCTTAGTATTAATGGATGAGTAAGCATTTAGCTTCATGGAGTGGTGTGATGCGCTGTAGCATTTAGCTTTATACAGTGGTGTGATGCGTTGTAGCATTTAGCTTCATAGTGGTGTGATGCGCTGTAGCATTTAGCTTCATAGAGTGGTGTGATGCGCTGTAGCATTTAGCTTCATAGACTGGTGTGATGTGCTGTAGCATTTAGCTTCATAGACTGGTGTGATGCGCTGTAGCATTTAGCTTTATACAGTGGTGTGATGCGCTGTAGCATTTAGCTTCATAGAGTGGTGTGATGCGCTGTAGCATTTAGCTTCATAGACTGGTGTGATGCGCTGTAGCATTTAGCTTCATAGAGTGGTGTGATGCGCTGTAGCATTTAGCTTCATAGAGTGGTGTGATGCGCTGTAGCATTTAGCTTCATAGACTGGTGTGATGTGCTGTAGCATTTAGCTTTATAGGGTGGTGTGATGCGCTGTAGCATTTAGCTTTATACAGTGGTGTGATGCGCTGTAGCATTTAGCTTTATACAGTGGTGTGATGCGCTGTAGCATTTAGCTTTATACAGTGGTGTGATGCGCTGTAGCATTTAGCTTTATAGGGTGGTGTGATGCGCTGTAGCATTTAGCTTCATAGACTGGTGTGATGCGCTGTAGCATTTAGCTTCATAGAGTGGTGTGATGCGCTGTAGCATTTAGCTTCATAGAGTGGTGTGATGTGCTGTAGCATTTAGCTTCATAGACTGGTGTGATGCGCTGTAGCATTTAGCTTCATAGAGTGGTGTGATGCGCTGTAGCATTTAGCTTTATGGAGTGGTGTGATGTGCTGTAGCATTTAGCTTCACAGAGTGGTGTGATGTGCTGTAGCATTTATAGAGTGATAAGTGATGTTTTTAATCATCATTTACATTGTGCCGCCCTCTTCATTGACCTGTCAAAGGCTTTCGATACTGTTGATCACTCACTGCTAATTCAGAGTTTTTCCTCAATTGGCCTAAATCAGGCCGCATGCAACTGGTTTAAACATGACTTGACACACAGATGGAACTCAATGTGTATCTACTGATGGTCTTTACATCAGGTTCCCTGGATATAACGAAAGGTGTCCCGCAAGGATCGATTTTGGGTCCTGTACTTTTTACATGAACAGTTTGGAAAATTGTATCCTGAACGTGTATTCTATTGCCCCCCACGGTTGACCTTTTCTCTATCTGAACTACAGTCTGTCTTCGTTGTATTATGATACTGTTGTGTATGCTATTGCCCCTCACGGTTGACCCTTTCGCTATCTGAACTACAGTCTGCCTTCGTTGGAAAAACTTTATTGACCTGAAATTAGTATTGAATGCGGGTCAGACTAAGTACATGTTAATGTCTAGAGCGCATAAATATAACTCTGATTAATTAAGAATGTGTACTTTGGATGGTGTTCATATTGAACATGTCCGTGCTTACAAATATCTGACAATCTGGAAAGATGAAAGCTGTCTTTTTTAAAAAGCATATTGATGAGTTAGTTAAGAAGAAGCTGAGAATAACAATGGGCTTCTTGTTTAGAAAACAGGTCCTGTCTCTCGCTACATAGCAGAAAGCAGATTATTCAGTCGACGTTCCTATCGGTCATAGACTACGGCGACATCATCTACATGAACTCAGCTGCCACTTTCCATATTGTCTGTTGTCTGTAGCTTGTGAGGTGTGGAAACACTTTGTTGCTTTTATGAATTTTGTATTGCTGCTTTTTGTTCTATGTTGCTCTGTCTGTATGCTACGTCTTGCTTGTCCTATGTTGCTCTGTCTGTGTGCTACGTCTTGCTTGTCCTATGTTGCTCTGTCTGTATGCTACGTCTTGCTTGTCCTATGTTGCCCTGTCTGTATGCTACGTCTTGCTTGTTCTATGTTGCTCTGTCTGTATGCTACGTCTTGCTTGTTCTATGTTGCTCTGTCTGTATGCTACATCTTGCTTGTTCTATGTTGCTCTGTCTGTATGCTACGTCTTGCTTGTTCTATGTTGCTCTGTCTGTATGCTACGTCTTGCTTGTCCTATGTTGCCCTGTCTGTATGCTACGTCTTGCTTGTTCTATGTTGCCCTGTCTGTATGCTACGTCTTGCTTGTTCTATGTTGCTCTGTCTGTATGCTACGTCTTGCTTGTCCTATGTTGCCCTGTCTGTATGCTACGTCTTGCTTGTCCTATGTTGCTCTGTCTGTATGCTACGTCTTGCTTGTCCTGTGTTGCTCTGTCTGTATGCTACGTCTTGCTTGTCCTATGTTGCCCTGTCTGTATGCTATGTCTTGCTTGTCCTATGTTGCTATGTCTTGCTTGTTCTATGTTGCTATTGTCTATATTAGTAATTGTTTTTAATAACCTGCCCAGGGACTGCGGTTGAAAATTAGCCGGCTGGCTAAAACCGGCACTTTTACTGAAACGTTGATTAATGTGCACTGTCCCTGTAAAAAATAAAATAAAATAAAACTCAAACTCATTAAAGCCATTAGATGTAGTTTATCATAACTCACTGCACTTTATTACGTGTGAAAATGTTTTGTACTCATCACTGCATTCTCTACCAGAAAGTTTATTGGTCCTCTGTGATGTCATCACTGCATTCTCTACCAGAAAGTTGGTTGGTCCTCTGTGATGTCATCACTGCATTCTCTACCAGAAAGTTGATTGGTCCTCTGTGATGTCATCACAGCATTCTCTACCAGAAAGTTGATTGGTCCTCTGTGATGTCATCACTGCATTCTCTACCAGAAAGTTGATTGGTCCTCTGTGATGTCATCACTGCATTCTCTACCAGAAAGTTGGTTGGTCCTCTGTGATGTCATCACTGCATTCTCTACCAGAAAGTTGGTTGGTCCTCTGTGATGTCATCACTGCATTCTCTACCAGAAAGTTGGTTGGTCCTCTGTGATGTCAACGAAAGTTGATACATTGCTACGTTTTCATTTATAAAGCCCTTTTACAAAAAAGTCCCACTGTACCAAACATCATTACTAAACTTGAGACATACTAGTTACCACAACCGGTCTCAGGGATGGGTACCTCTAGTCTCTACTGAGTTACGTAAATAAGCTTTTGGTTTCTTGCACGTTATTTGTGGAACAATCTTGAAAAAAAAAATGATTCTTACATTTGATGTTCTGGTGCCTCTAGGGCAATTCAGAAAGCTGATTGAGTGGTGTGATGCGCTGTGGTATTTAGCTTTATAGAATAAGTGTGATGTGCTGGAACTTAAGCATTTAGTTCACCCCCCCTCTCCTCTCACCCCTCCCACCACCCTCTCCTCTCACCACCACCACCACCACCACCCCCCCTCTTCTCTCTCTCCCCTCCTCTTCTCCCTCTCCCTCTCTTTCTCCCCCCCTCTCCTCCCTCCCTACCCCTCTCTTCTCCCTCCCACCCCTCTCTTCTCCCTCCCCCTCTCTTCTCCCCCCTCTCTTTCTCCCTCCCCACTCTCTCTCTCCCGCCCTCTCCCTTCCCCTCTTCAGAGGAGGTAACAGCTGTGGTGTCACATGGCTGTGGCAGGTGGGACAAAATCTGTGGGCCACCAAACTCCCCTCCTCACCTCTACTTCCATTTTTATTTGTCTCTCAATTCAAATAATTGAAAAGGGCTTTATTGACATGGGAAACATATGTGTACATTGCCAAAGCAAAGGAAATGGACAATAAACAAAATTGGCGTAAACAATCAAGCATGAACAGTAACCATCCAAAGGAATAGAGACATTTCAAATGTGGCTTTTGACAGTGTTGTAACGATGTGTTGAAGTACAAAAGGGAAAATAAATACACATAAATATGGGTTGTATTTACAATGGTGTTTGTTCTTCACTGGTTGCCCTTTTCTTGTGCCAACAGGTCACAAATGTTGCTGCTGTGATGGCACACTGTAGAGTTTTTCTGTGGGTCAGTGTAATCTGAGGGAAATATGTCTCTCTAATATGGTCATACATTTGGCAGGAGGTTAGGAAGGGCAGCTGTTTCCACCTAATTTTTTTGGGCAGTGTGCACATAGCCTGTCTTCTCTTGAGAGCCAGGTCTGCCTACGGTGGTCTCTCTCTCTCTCTCTCTCTCTCTCTGAGAGAGCAAGGCTACGCTCACTAAGTCTGTACATAGTCAAAGCTTTCCTTAATAAGTTTGGGTCAGTCACAGTGGTCAGGTATTCTGCCACTGTGCACTCTTTGTTCAGGGCCAAATAGCATTCCAGTTCTCTCTCTCTTCCTCCCCCACCTCTCTCTCTCTCTCTCTTTCTCCCCCCCCCCCCCCCCCCCTCCTCTGTATTTTCCCCTGAATGTCATCCTTCTTTTCTGGGTGTGACATCCCTCCCTGTGGGAATGTGTTGCCAGGTGTTCAGAGCTGTCATGGCCAGTTTTTCACATTGACAGGATTCCAAAAGCAAAGATCTGTCATCGACACTGAGTGTACAAAACATTAGGAACACCTGCTCTTTCCATGACATAAACTGACCAATGTGGATTCAGGTGAAAGATAATTCACTTCAATCAGTGTAGATGAAGGGGAGGAGACAAGTTAAATAAGAATGGCTAAGCCTTGAGACAATTGAAACATGGATTGTGTACAGTATGTGTGCTATTCAGAGGGTGACAAAAGATATAAGTGTGTCCAGGTGTGTCTAGAACTGCAGCCCAACTCAATTTTAGGAAAGTGTTCTTAATGTTTTGTACACTCAGTGTCTGTCACTCAATTTGAAGTGTTCTTAATGTTTTGTACACTCAGTGTCTGTCACTCAATTTTAGGAAAGTGTTCTTAATGTTTTGTACACTCAGTGTCTGTCACTCAATTTGAAGTGTTCTTAATGTTTTGTACACTCAGTGTCTGTCACTCAATTTTAGGAAAGTGTTCTTAATGTTTTGTACACTCAGTGTCTGTCACTCAATTTTAGGAAAGTGTTCTTAATGTTTTGTACGCTCAGTGTCTGTCACTCAATTTTAGGAAAGTGTTCTTAATATTTTGTACACTCAGTGTCTGTCACTCAATTTTAGGAAAGTGTTCTTAATGTTTTGTACACTCAGTGTCTGTTCCCTCCATCCTCATTGTTACCATTCCATTGTAACTCCCAATGTTTGACTGTCCTTTATTATACCAACAGAAATGAGTCATTTTCTTGCAGAAATATTTTGGGTGATTACATAAAACATCTCCAAATCAAACCAGCCTGGTTTAGATGACAACACTTGAGTGAGACTCAAGTCAAGTTTATTTGTCATACGCACAGGGTACATACAGTACAATGAAATGCTTAAAGAGCATGTTTGATGGACTGTGGATACCATGGCTGTAAATGGAACAAGCTGTTGGACTTGTCATCATGCCTATGTTTATCTGTCAACACACAGAGCACAGAACAGTGATAAACGAACTAGCTGTAGATGTTGATGTTTTTTTGTGTGTGGGTACAAAGCCAGCCACACAGAACAGTGATAAACAAACTAGCTGTAGATGTTGATGTTTTTTTGTGTGTGGGTACAAAGCCAGCCACACAGATGTTATCAGTGATTGTGCGACAAAGGGAAAGGGGTTTCATCGTTCATATTTGAAGTGCATAGGCATTACAAAAATGAATTTGTCAAATTGAACACCAGTGTATTTACACAAGACATATGACCATTATTTTATTGAGTATTTTCATCTTACCGTCCCCCATGGACCGGTTCATACCTAAAACATTCTCCATTCAGGCTGCAAAGATGCAGATTTATTTTTTAATAAAGGGATACTTTGGGATTTTGTTAACAAAGCCCTTTATCTACTTCCCCAGAGTCAGATTAACTCACGGATACCGTTTTATGTCTCTGCAGTCAGTACGAAGGAAGTCAAAGGTAGTTTCGCAAGCCAAATGCTAACTAGCTTTAGTGCAATGACTGGAAGTCTATGGTATCTACTAGCATGCTAGCAGTTAACATAGACTTAGTGTCACTGTGCTAATGCTAGTTAGCAACGTCCTTCAAAACTGCACACAGAGATATAAACATGGTATCCACGAGTACATTTGACTCTGGGAAACTAGTTATATAAAGGGCTTCATTGCCAAAATCTTAAAGTATCCCTTTAACTTGATTTAATGGTGAGAAGGGAGGGGGAGGACAATATGAGTACTTTATTTATGAAATCATTTTCCACCACCATGCTAGAGTGGATCCTTGGAATGCTATTCCCGGATGTTGCATATTGAGTTCAGCTAATCTGCTGACTGAACATAGGTGCAACATCAGGAAGTAGTATTAGTCACTCTAGAAAATGGTAGAAAATGTTGTTTCTTATAGAAAGTACACATATTTCCCATGTTCTTTTCCCCTGCCATTTCTCCATAAAATCGAGTTAAGGGAGAAATTGACGGCTTTGCAGCCGGGATGGAGAATGTTTTATGTACGAACCGGTACACCGATCCACGGGTGTTCAGCCGGCTGCATGCAGTCCCGTTAAGATGAAGGTAAAATGAAAGGACTCAATATCGCCATCTGACGACCTTTGGGCTACTGTATAATGTGTCAAATACGCGGAACATTAAACACGTGGAACCTAAAATTGGGGTTGAGAAGTTTGGGGACTCTTTAAGAGCGGATCAGGTAGGAGAAAGTGCAGAAAATTGTAATGAATGTTAATATGCAATTAAGATTCAAAGCTAATTTTTTACTTCCCCAAAACGTATGTTATTGTCGATATATAATTATTACTTTGATATGGCGAATAACAACGGTAACTAACGCAAGTTACATTTACCAAAAACGGTGGCGCCCATATAAATAACACTGCAAACATTACATTATCTAGCTACTAATAAACACACGTTTGTACCTTCAGATCTTTTACTTTCTTGCTAAATGTAGACTGTCAAGGTAACTGGAGTGGCCTGCTATTTCCAATGCACCTGTTAGTTTTCTAATACGAGCTAAGTTAGCTACCTAACGTTAATGACAGTAACGTTACATTATTCTGCGCAGTGCAATTTGTTTCCGTATTCTGTAATGTTGTCCAGCTAAATTGAATCTGAATGATAGCTGGTACTGTTGTGCAAACGGGGGACGTGTGTTATTTGCTTACCACGACAATTTAGTTGTTTACCTTTTTGTTCTTTGACATTTTTTCCAGGCATGTTAATAACCACACGTCGCTGTGCGAAAGCACTGCAGCTCACCCTCGCAGTGATCAAGCCGGATGCAGTGGCGCATCCTGTCATCTTGGAGGTCAGTGAGAGCCAATGGCTTTTGTAAATACTGGCTACGTTATACTGTAGGCTATAGACATAGGCTATTCAGATAACATTTTTGAAATCATGTGTTTTTTTGGACCAAATTACAATGATCCACATCACATATCAGCCATTTCAGATTAGCTACTGTTTGAAAACACATATTGCACAGACACAAGGGGGAATAAAGGGGATTAGTTACCAGTATGATAGTATCTTAGGGTTAGTTACCAGTATGATAGTATCTTAAGGTTAGTTACCAGTATGATGGTATCTTAGGGTTAGTTACCAGTATGATAGTATCTTAGGGTTAGTTACCAGTATGATAGCATCTTAGGGTTAGTTACCAGTATGATAGCATCTTAGGGTTAGTTACCAGTGTGATAGTATCTTGTAGTTAGTTACCAGTGTGATAGTATGATAGTATCTTGTAGTTAGTTACCAGTGTGATAGTATCTTGTGGTTAGTTACCGGTATGATAGTATCTTGTAGTTAGTTACCAGTGTGATAGTATGTTGTGGTTAGTTACCAGTGTGATAGTATCTTGTAGTTAGTTACCAGTGTGATAGTATCTTGTAGTTAGTTACCAGTGTGATAGTATGTTGTGGTTAGTTACCAGTGTGATAGTATCTTGTAGTTAGTTACCAGTGTGATAGTATCTTGTGGTTAGTTACCAGTATGATAGTATCTTGTGGTTAGTTACCAGTATGATAGTATCTTGTGGTTAGTTACCGGTATGATAGTATCTTGTGGTTAGTTACCAGTGTGATAGTATCTTGTAGTTAGTTACCAGTGTGATAGTATCTTGTGGTTAGTTACCAGTATGATAGTATCTTGTGGTTAGTTACCAGTATGATAGTATCTTGTGGTTAGTTACCGGTATGATAGTATCTTGTGGTTAGTTACCGGTATGATAGTATCTTGTGGTTAGTTACCAGTGTGATAGTATCTTGTGGTTAGTTACCAGTGTGATAGTATCTTGTGGTTAGTTACCAGTGTGATAGTATCTTGTAGTTAGTTACCAGTGTGATAGTATCTTGTGGTTAGTTACCAGTGTGATAATATATTTGCCAATTGTAAACACTTGATAATTTTAGGAGTTGATCACATCAGATTTCAAAACATTGATTTATGAAGTCATTTTCAATGGTCCATAGCAAACACCAATTTCAGCTGCATCTTCAATGAAATGTTATCATCCACACAATTGGAGAGTGGACAGAGCTTATTGGCATGTTCTAATTGTGCACATAGGATTATAAATTAACTGAATGAGAGGCAACAAGCAGTTATTTAGACTTCTCTGTTCTTTTCTGATTTAATTACGTTGCCCACTGGCTCAAAGAAAGGAGAGGGAAAAATGCAATGATCATCAAAGATTCAATTTAATGCACTGTTCTATTTAAATACTTTGGTTCCTTTAAAGCTGATTGTCTGTCTGTCTCCCTTTATCTGCACAGGAGGGCAGTTTGAGGGGGGCGGGATTTCTAAGATGTAATAAAAGCCATCAATATTTGGGCTGTTGACATTTTTTCAGACTTCCAACATTTTAAATGGTGTAAATAAGATTTATGATTGAGAACTCAGACAATGGTGATGATATCCACTGGAGTCCCACATTGTAGGTGAAAGTCTAGTATTTAGATGAGAGTAGTACTGTGTAATCTATTTAGTATCTGGATGAGAAGTAACGCCTCTCTCCCTTCCAGGCCCTTCACCAGATAATCTTAGAGAACAGGAAGTAATATATACTTCTCTACCTTCCAGGCCCTTCACCAGAGAATCCTAGAGAACAACTTCATCATTGTCAGATCCAAAGACCTGGTGTGGAGGAGACAGGACTCTGAGAAGTTCTACTCTGAACATGCAGGTAAGGTTCTAGATGGTTCTACCGTCAAATTAGAACGTATCGTTATGGGTTCTATTCGGAACATGCAGGTACATTTTATAAGCTAGATATGGTTCTACCATAGAAAACATATTAGCTTTATATGTATTGTAATGAAACAGGCAGGGAGAGTGAGCTCGTCTGTGGGGATATGCCTGACACCAGTGTAATGAAACAGGCAGGGAGAGTGAGCTCGTCTGTGGTGATATTCCTGACACCAGTGTAATGAAACAGGCAGGGAGGGTGAGCTCGTCTGTGGGGATATTCCTGACACCAGTGTAATGAAACAGGCAGGGAGAGTGAGCTCGTCTGTGGTGATATTCCTGACACCAGTGTAATGAAACAGGCAGGGAGAGTGAGCTCGTCTGTGGTGATATTCCTGACACCAGTGTAATGAAACAGGCAGGGAGAGTGAGCTCGTCTGTGGGGATATTCCTGACACCAGTGTAATGAAACAGGCAGGGAGAGTGAGCTCGTCTGTGGTGATATTCCTGACACCAGTGTAATGAAACAGGTAGGGAGAGTGAGCTCGTCTGTGGTGATATTCCTGACACCAGTGTAATGAAACAGGCAGGGAGTGCGGCTCGAATCCCTCAACCCTCGCCTTTATTGCAATAATAATCCATTTAGCAGACTATTTTTATTAATTTTTTATCCAAAGGGAGTTAAGTCATTTTTTAAATTTGACCTTTATTTAAGTCAGTTAAGAACAAATTCTTATTTTCAATGACGGCCTAGGAACAGTGGGTTAACGGCCTTGTTCAGGGGCAGAACGACAGATTTTTTACCTTGTCAGCTCGGGGATTTGGATCTTGCAACCTTCCGGTTACTAGTCCAACGCTCTAACCACTAGGCTACCTGCTGCCCCAAATGCAAGCATACATGTTTCCATGGGGACAAGCGCCATGCTCTACCAACTAACAACCGCCACATAGAACCACCTCATACCGCCTCGTATCACCACATAGAACCACCTCATACCGCCTCGTATCACCACATAGAACCAACCACCTCATACCGCCTCGTATCACCACATAGAAGCACCTCGTATCGCCAAATAGAACCACCACGTACCACCACACATATTACCACATAAAACCACTTCATAGAACTTCCTCATATCATCACATAGAACCGCCTCATATTGCCAAATAGAACCGCCACGTAACACCACATAGAACCACCTCATACCACTTCATAGAACGTCCTCATATCATCACATAGAACCACCACGTAACACCACATAGAACCACCACGTATCACCACATAGAACCACCACGTATCACCACATAGAACCACCACGTATCACCACATAGAACCACCACGTAACACCACATAGAACCTCCTCATAGAACCACCACGTATCACCACATAGAACCTCCTCGTATCACCACATAGAACCACCACGTATCACCACATAGAACCGCCACGTATCAACACATAGAACCACCACGTATCACCACATAGAACCTCCTCGTATCACCACATAGAACCGCCACGTATCACCACATAGAACCGCCACGTATCACCACATAGAACCGCCACGTATCACCACATAGAACCTCCTCATAGAACCACCACGTAACACCACATAGAACCACCACAAATCACCACATAGAACCTCCTCATAGAACCACCACGTATCACCACATAGAACCTCCTCGTAACACCACATAGAACCACCACTTAACACCACATAGAACCTCCTCATAGAACCACCACGTATCACCACATAGAACCACCTCATATCACCACGTAGAACCACCATATATCGTTGATGCGTCTTTGTGTGTTTTGTCTCATCTCTCAGGACGGTTCTTCTACCAAAGACTGGTTGAGTTCATGTCCAGGTAAGCTTCAAGTCATTTCTCCTCACACTTTAATGTAGCGAACATAACTTTTTAATGTGTGTGCCAAATGGCACCCTATTTGGACTAAAGTAGTGTACTATGTAGGGAATAGGCCGTCCAAATGGCACCCTATTTGGACTAAAGTAGTGTACTATGTAGGGAATAGGATGCCGTTTGGGACGCACACCTCTGACTCATATTCATTGTATAACTTCCCCTTTGATCAAATTGTATTGGTCACATATTTACCTTTATCTCCCGCTGTGATGTGATGCAAGCGCTGTTGAATGTGAAGACAAAAGCATCTTGACAACTAAACACAGTATGTCACTTCGACTCGATGGCGTATCTTCGTCCACTTCTGATATTTTGTCCAATTATTATTCCCCTTTATCAAATATTTCCCCTTTATCAAATTGTATTGATCTGATTGGTCAACGGATCAATTAGTGGAAAGAGAATCAGAATTGGTCTGCCTGTGTAAACGCGGCCGTTGTCACATTCATACTGCTGAGATGCAATCACATGGAAACTCAAGTACTGGGGCCGGATTCACAAAGCCTTAAGGATACTTGGGTCGGCAGGTAGCCTAGTGGTCAGAGCGTTGGGCCAGTAACCGAAAGGTTGCCTGATCGAATCCCTGAGCTGACATGGTAAAAATCTGTCGTTCTGCCCACTGTTCCTAGGCCGTCATTGTAAAGTAGGATGAGTAGGATGTCTCTGAGTGGATCTGGTCTTTTTCCATCATACGGACATTTTAAGCAAACACCTGTAGTCCCAATTATATTTACAAAGCAAATATAATTTGAGGCCATCACTGGCTGGATATTATAAAGATGATTCTCTTGTGCTGATGTATCCTACCTCACACAGATTAGGTGGAACTCTTTGTCAAAAGGCTGCCTAGTCTGAACCTCCCCCCCCCCCCCCCCCCCCCCCCCCATTGCTCTGTTGTGATTCAGTGGTCAGATGCGGGCCTACGTCCTGGCTAGAGAGGACGCCATAACCCATTGGAGAGAACTGATGGGTCCTACCAAGGTGTTCAGGGCCCGCTATACCTCTCCCTTAACCATCAGAGCCCAGTACGGACTCACTGACACCAGGAATACCACACACGGCTCTGGTAAGTACCCCAGTGCTCTTGTGGGTCTGGTAAGGTCCCCAGTGCTCTTGTGGGTCTGGTAAGGCCCCCAGGGCTCTTGTGGGTCTGGTAAGGCCCCCAGTGCTCTTGTGGGTCTAGTAAGGCCCCCAGGGCTCTTGTGGGTCTGGTAAGGCCCCCAGGGCTCTTGTGGGTCTGGTAAGGCCCCCAGGGCTCTTGTGGGTCTGGTAAGGCCCCCAGTGCTCTTGTGGGTCTGGTATGGCCCCCAGGGCTCTTGTGGGTCTGAAATGGCTGCTTTTTTAATAATGCAGTAGTTTTGACCAGGGCTCAGGGTTTGGTGCTTTTAAAAAAATATTTATTGACCATCTATTTATTGATCTAGTTGAGTCCCATTGAGATAGAATAGAAATCACAAGCCTCGCTGATCCACGTTTCAAGTAGCAGATCAATGGCATGAGTGTTTTTCCTCTGTCCTGGTATTATCTGCACACATATGGCTTCATCCTCTCTACACCGAGCGCCGTTTCTCTAATAGAAGATTGTAGGATGTAGTAGCTGTTGTTACGGAGTGTGTGTCCTGCCACGCTGAACAAAGAGAAACATTGGTGATGTTCAGGGGAACAGCAGTGAACTGATCTGTAGATCAAGGGTCTCTGACATACTTTCTTACGTACGTTTTCAGGACTTTTTGGGGAGTACAAATGTAGTCCTATTCAAAATCATATTTTCTTAAACTTAACACTACACCCTTAAGACTAAAATAACAATTTTAACAAATACAGGACTTCAAAAATCAAATCTTGTTTTCTTACCTTGTCAGGATATTCTGGTCCTGATAATGTAGGAAGACACACGCACGCACGCACGCACGCACACACACACACACACACACACAATGTTTCTGTACCTGTTGTTTACCAAGCATGTGACAAATATTTTTTTAGTGTGTGTTAATTCACATTTTTTACACACACACACAACAGTTATTTATAGCTGTCAATCAAATAATCTAGGTATTAATTGTGTGTGATAGCTATCAAAATAGGTTTTGTATTAGACAACCAGAATAATTTGAGTAAATCTCCTCTACTGATTTGCAGTCTGCAATACTTTTGGGGGCATCGCAGCCCATATACAACTTTATCTACATGTTTTGTCTGGTGCTGGTGGTTGAGAATCCTGACCATAAACTGTATGCCATAACTTTAATAACATCGATGTCATTTAAAGATTTAGTTGATTCTACTAATATTCATTTCCATATACCCTTTAATAAACTCTTGATGTTGTGTAATAATCTTCTGTAATAACATAACATGCCAAAGTAAATTTCCCAAGCTTGGGCTAATTAAAATTCTTCTCATAAAGGAATTTAAAAATTCTTCCCGTTTCCAGATTCGGCGGAGTCGGCGCGGAGGGAGATCAGTTTCTTCTTCCCAGACTTCAGTCAGGAGACGTGGATGGAGAGAGAGGAGCTGAGGCTCAGGAAGGGACGCATGGAGGACAACCAGAAGAAACAGATACACACGTTACCAGTTCCCAGCTAACTGCTGACCTCAGCACACATTTAAACAAATACTTGACTGGACCAGGGGCCTGCGTTCATAAAATATCTCAGTAAGAGTGTACAGTATATAACAGTACTAGTCAAAAGTTTTGGACACACCTACTCACTCAAGGGTTTTTATTTTTACTATTTTCTACATTGTAGAATAATAGTGAAGACATCAAAACTATGAAATAACACATATGGAATCTTGTAGTATCCAAAAAAAAGTGTTAAACAAATCAAAATATATTTTATATTTGAGAATTTTCAAAGTAACCACCCTTTTGCCTTGATGACAGCTTTGTACACGCTTGGCATTCTCTCAACCAGCTTCACCTGGAATGCTTTCCCATCAATCTTGAAGGAGTTCCCACATATGCTGAGCACTTGTTGGCTGCTTTTCCTCCACTCAATTCAACCATGATGGCCTGATTCACGCAGTCTCCTCAGAATAGTTGAGGTTGAGATGTGTCTGTTACTTGAACTCTGGGAAGCATTTATTTGGGTGGCAATTTCTGAGGCGTTAACTCTAATGAACTTATCCTCTGCAGCAGAAGTAACTCTGGGTCTTTCCTTTCCTGTGACGGTCCTCATGAGAGACAGTTTCATCATAGCGCTTGATGGTTTTTGTGACTGCACTTGAAAAAACTTTAAAAGTTCTTGAAATTTTCCGGATTGACTGATCTTCATGTCTTAAAGTAATGATGACTGTTGTTTCTCTTTGCTTATTTGAGCTGTTCTTGCCATAATATGGACTAGGTCTTTTACCAAATCTTCTGTATACCACCCCTACCTTGTCACAACACAATTGATTGGCTCAAACTCATTAAGGAAAGAAATTCCACAGATGAACTTTTAACAAAGCACACGTGTTAATTGAAATGCATTCCAGGTGACTACCTCATGAAGCTGGTTGAGAGAATGTGAATGGGGGTGCAAAGCTGTAATCAAGGCAAAGGGTGGCTACTTTGAAGAATCTCATATAAAATATATTTTGGTTACTACATGATTCCATATGTGTTATTCATAGTTTTGTCGTCTTCACTATTATTCTACAATGTAGAAAATAGTAAATATAAAGATGTACTTTGACATTATGCACCAATTTTCCAATCACAATTGTCTGCAGTTGATACTATGTAAATAATGCAACGTCTATGACATGACTTTAAAAAAGGAAATGAAACCACAAAGCACTCGCACGTCATCTGTTTTTATTGTCAGTACAAATGTACACTGTCCATATCGATAAACATCAACTAAAGAGCCAAAACGACCTGACAACCAACAAGCTCTGTTACTTTAGAGTGTACAAATAGACCGTATACTTACTGAGGCGGTTTGCCATCGAATAGAAAAACGCAATTGAAAACTGCTGTGTTTGTATGCTGTGACCTGTGACCCTCGTTTCCCCTTTTCAGATTCAATATGTATCGTTCAAACCAGGGAAATCCTAAGCCATTGCCAACTGCTTCCATTGTACATTTTTCCAATTTGAATTGAAGATGTGTTTTAAATTGATGAGGGAAAAAAAAACATTTATTTTTTATTTTATCAACCTATTCCTCCTTTTTTTTTTTGACCAACGTCTAAAACTTTGTGAGAATTGTACAGAGGATCTTCTGACGCTACCGTAGCTATCCAATAGACGAAGGGTGTAAATGATCATACTCCACAGATACGTCTGTTTTCGAATCAAGCTCTCTTCATGTAGAGCTGATACTAGATGTGTAGTCACTTCAAATCATTCAGTCACTAGTTCGTACAGTCAACTCATAAAGTCACTCGTTCACCCCCCCCCAAAAAAGTGCCTCTTCAATTTAGAAGACATACTTTATAGTCTACAGTTATTCAATTTTTTAATCCGTCAAGACAAAACAAACACTACCCAACGAGTTGCCTATTGAAATACTAAACATATACATTACAAAACGACCTACTTCTGGTTTCCTTCAGGAACATCCGTTTTGTGTTATGTCTTCAATATGGCCGACAAGCTAGCCGGTACAGTACAGCTCAGTTACTAACAGCTCCAAGTTCCTCCTCTTGTGCTTAAAAAAATAATAATCTTCAGTATCGTGTCCATAGAGAGAAAACTGTCTTATCAGAGCTGGTATCAGAGCTTATCAGAGCTGGTATCAGAGCTGGTATCAGAGCTGGTATCAGAGCTGGTATCAGAGCTGGTATCAGAGCTGGTATCAGAGCTGGTATCAGAGCTGGTATCAGAGCTTATCAGAGCTGGTATCAGAGCTGGTATCAGGCAAGATGGCGGACCGATTGTGCAGTGGTTTCGAACCTTATTTTCTCTCTAGTAATCTATCTCTATGGTCGTGTCTTTTGTCTTCCTCGTCCTCCAATAGTCCAAATGGCGTTCGGCGTCAAATGAAAGTTTATTGGTCTTGTACACAGATGTTACCGCAGGTGCAGAGAAATGCTTGTGTTTCTAGTCCAGTAATACCTAGCAATACAAAAACAAACAATACACACATAATCCCCCCCAAAATAAATTTAATAGGATTAACGATGACTAGAATACAGTATATACATATGAAGTGGACAGCAGTAGTTATATAGAATGAGCCATGACTAGAATACAGTATATACATATGAAGTGGACAACAGTAGTTATATAGGATGAACCATGCACAGCAGTAGTTATATAGGATGAGCCATGACTAGAATACAGTATATACATATGAAGGGGACAGCAGTAGTTATATAGGATGAGCCATGACTAGAATACAGTATATACATATGAAGGGGACAGCAGTAGTTATATAGGATGAACCATGACTAGAATACAGTATATACATATGAAGTGGACAGCAGTAGTTATACAGGATGGACCATGACTAGAATACAGTATATACATATGAAGTGGACAGCAGTAGTTATACAGGATGGACCATGACTAGAATACAGTATATACATATGAAGGGGACAGCAGTAGTTATATAGGATGAACTAGAATACAGTATATACATATGAAGGGGACAGCAGTAGTTATATAGGATGAACTAGAATACAGTATATACATATGAAGGGGACAGCAGTAGTTATATAGGATGAACTAGAATACAGTATATACATATGAAGTGGACAGCAGTAGTTATATAGGATGAGCCATGACTAGAATACAGTTAAAGTCGAAAGTTTACATACACTTAGGTTGGAGTCATTAAAACTAATTTTTCAACCACTCCACAAATTTCTTGTTAACAAACTAAGGTTTTGGCAAGTCGGTTAGGACATCTACTTTATACATGACACAAGTAATTTTTCCAACAATTGTTGATAGACAGATTATTTCACTGTTTGACAATTCCAGTTGGTCAGAAGTTTACATACACTAAGTTGACTGCGCCTTTAAACAGCTTGGAAAATTCCAGAAAATTATGTCATGGATTTAGAAGCTTCTGATAGGCTAATTGATATCATTTGAGTCAAGTGGAGGTGTACCTGTAGATGTATTTCAAGGCCTACCTTCAAACTCAGTGCCTCTTTGCTTGACATCATGGGGAAATCAAAAGAAATTGGCCAATACCTCAGATTTAAAAAAATGTAGACCTCCACAAGTCTGGTTCATCCTTGGGAGCAATTTCCAAACACCTGAAGGTACCACGTTCATCTGTACAAACAATAGTACACAAGTATAAACACCATGGGACCACGCAGCCGTCATACCGCTCAGGAAGGAGATGCGTTCTGTCTCCTAGAGATGAACGTACTTTGGTGCGAAAAGTGCAAATCAATCCCAGAACAACAGCAAAGGACCTTGTGAAGATGCTGGTGGAAACAGGTACAAATGTATCTATAGCCACAGTAAAACAAGTCCTATATCGACATAACCTGAAAAGGCCACTCAGCAAGGAAGAAGCCGCCATAAAAAAAGCCTGACTAGTTTGCAACTGCACATGGAGACAAAGATCGTACTTTTTTGTAGAAATGTCCTCTGGTCTGATGAAACAAAAATAGAACTGTTTGGCCATAGTGACCATCGTTATGTTTGGAGGAAAAAGGGGGAGGCTTGCAAGCCAAAGAACACCATCCCAACCGTGAAGCACGGGGGTGGCAGCATCATGTTGTGGGGGTGCTTTGCTGCAGGAGGGACTGGTGCACTTCACAAAATAGATGCCATCATGAGGGAGGAAAATAATGTGGATATTGTAGCAACCCGCACAGACAGCTGTGTGTTATGTGTTCGGCTAGTAGGTGGTTGTGTTGTACTTACCAGTACCCAGTGTTCGCGGGGTCCGACATGCCAATCAACCTGCTATCTGCCGACCACGGGAATGCCTGGAATGTTCTGATGCCGGGCATCCTGGCGGTTGGCGGAGTGGCGTGGAGAGGGGTTGGGCAGGGGGATGGAGCATTGGAATTCAAGACCACGTCTGGCCTTCACAAGAGAAGCTCACGGTTGGTTTGTGGGGTATCTTTCATTTATTTGGCGTGGGCTACGGCCAAACAGTAGCCTGTGTTAAAGTTGGGTTAATAAACAGTCAATTCGTAAACTCAACCCTGGACAATTGTTACTTTATGATCTAGTCAGGTCATTACAATATTTTCCGTACATAAAAATGATTGTATTTTCAGCTGTTTGAAGCTGGTGTACAAAACCGAAAGTAAAAGACGCATAAAATGAAACTTAAGAACGGGACGCATAGAAATAGTCCACATTAGAACAGATCTACCGCTACTTAGACTTGCTTTCAATGAGAATGGCAGATCTGTAACACACATTTCTATGTGTATTTGGTGGGTCACCAAAACAAGTTTACATATTGCAGCTTTAATTGATTATTTCAATGTCACTGTGTTTTGGCAGTTTTTTTAGTGGACATGAAAATAACTATTGGATTTTTCTATCAATGTATCAAAATATGTAGTGTGTGTTGTATTGGCACAGAGGTTAAGGCTAATAACAGTAGCCTACGATTTTCACAGCTGTTTAGGATAACAGGACCTCAAGTCTATCCTCGTGGTAATAATAACAGGTCAAAATAAAGGAATGCAATGTCGTTTCCATAGAAAATGAGACAGATGCGACAGAAAACAACTTTTCTAAATGAATGATTAAACATGCATGGATTTACAGTCAACTGTAGCCTACCCTTCCTTTTTCGTGCGTGTTCATATGACAGAAAAAGTTTAACAAGCATTGGCTGGCGTAAATTGACTTACTATCGTATTTAAGGACATCCGCCGGTTTCCTATGTTTTCTTCTGTCCTCCCTCGATTCCTGAACGAGTACCACCAGCGATACAGCGCAAACATTTTGTGTCAATAATGACACTGTCCTGTCGCCGACTGTGTGTGTGTACTGGCGCGACAAGCGTGAAAGAGCTTGCACCATGAGCACATGCCGTATTATGAGCTTGTAATGTCATTTATGTAAAAAACGTAAGAAATCTTCCTGTGTCTCTTCTCGACATGGACTATAGTGAAAAAAAAACATACAGTTTACTGGCAGTTAGTAGGTTCCTCTTCTCTGGAATGAAGCATCACACTGAATGTATTTTTTTTTTGACATTGCGCAGTACATCTAATTACATTGTAATGAATTGCTCATTGTAAAATCAATTAGTATTCTTTATTTTATATGGGAGGTTTCGATCTAAATTGAAATCAATTGAAAACTAAAAACATGTTCATGCTACTGGATCTAAAATCCCAGAAGCACCTGCTCTAACAGCTCACGGTGAGGTGTCTGTGTGAGTCAAATGTATTGTGTCAGTCATGGTTATTTGTACAGTTTAATTACGTTACCCAGAGGGTGAATCTGAATTGTGTTCACACTTGATTTTTTTAGAGTAAGATGTTCACTATTATGTCCACAAGAGGGAAGTCACAGCTCAGTTAAGTTGTTATCACACGCACACAGAGACACACACACACACACACACACACACACACACACGGGGAAGGTGTGTTTCTCTTTGTTAACAACAACTGATGCCTGATCTTTAATATCAGGAAGTCTCAAAGTTCTGCTCGCCTGAGTTAAAATGCCTCACGATAAGCTAAGACCATACTATGGTAAGAGAGTTTTCGTCTATATTTTTCATAGCTGTCTATTTACCACCACTAAACCGATGCTGGCACTAAGACCGCACGCATAGACCTGTATAGGGCCATAACCAAACAAGAAAATGCTTATCCAGAGGCGACGCGCCTAGTGATTGAGAAGTTTACCACATCAGTCACCGGCTTCATTAAGAAGTGCATCGACGACGTCCGCGTTGCCTAGCAACAGCCCCAAAACATCACTGCTCTGCTCTAGAGGAGATCTGCATGGAGGAATGGGCCAAAATACCAGCAACAGTGTGTGAAAACCTTGTGAAGACTTACAGAAAACGTTTGACTTCTGTCATTGCCAACAAAGGCTATATAACAAAGTATTGAGATAAACCTTTGTTATTGAACAAATACTTATTTTCCACCATAATTTGCAAATAAATAAATAAAAAATCCTACAATGTGATTTTCTGGATTTTTTTTTCTCTCATTTTGTCTGTCATAGTTGAAGTGTACCTATGATGAAAATTACAGGCCTCTCTCATCTTTTTAAGTGGGATAACTTTGACAATTGGTAGCTGACTAAATACTTTTTTGCCCCACTGTATATATATAAGGTAACCTGGCTACAGAACTCACATCTGCAGTCATAAAATGCGCTGAAAGACTGATCACATCGACACCATCATCCCAGACAGCCTGGACCCACTCCAATTCCCATACCGCCCCAAACAGATCCACAGAAGACGCAATATCTATGGCACTCCACACTGCCCTTTCCCACCTGGACAAGAGGAGCACCTACAGTGAGGGAACCAAAGTATTTGATCCCCTGCTGATTTTGTACGTTTGCCCACTGACAAAGAAATGATCAGTCTATAATTTTAACGGTGGGTTTATTTGAACAGTGAGAGACAGAATAACAACGAAATAACTCCAGAAAAAATGCATATCAAAAATGTTATAAATTGATTTGCATTTTAATGAGGGAAATAAGTATTTGACCCCTCTGCAAAACATGACTTGGTACTTTGTGGCAAAACCCTTGTTGGCAATCACAGACGTCAGACGTTTCTTGTAGTCGGCCACCAGGTTGGCACACATCTCAGGAGGGATTTTGTCCCACTCCTCTTTGCAGATCTTCTCCAAGTCATTAAGGTTTCGAGGCTGACGTTTGGAAACTCAAACCTTCAGCTCCCTCCACATATTTTCTATGGGATTAAGGTCTGGAGACTGGCTAGGCCACTCCAGGACCTTTAACGTGCTTCTTCTTGAGCCACTCCTTTGTTGCCTTGGCCGTGTGTTTTGGGTCATTGTCATGCTGGAATACCCGTCCACGACCCATTTTCAATGCCCTGGCTGAGGGAAGGAGGTTCTCACCCAAGATTTGACGGTACATGACCCCGTCCAACGTCCCTTTGATGCGGTGAAGTTGTCCTGTCCCCTTAGCAGAAAAAACATGTCTGTGTGCGAGTTGGTGCGTCTGCGTATTTAGCATTTTGACCAGCTGCATTCAAGTTGAGGTATTTGAAACAGTATGTCATTACATTGCAACAGATACTCACAGATATTTTACGATAAATCAGACGTCTCTCTTACACACACACACACACACACACACACACACACACACACACACACACACACACACACAGAGAGGCGGAGGGGGCTCTGTCCTCCTCATCCATCAGGACCCAGAGCTAATGGGCCGTCTTCTTCTTCTTTTCATTAGAGCAAAGTGGTGGCCTGCCCGTCCTGCCAAAGACAACACTCGCTCGTCTGTCCAACTACCCTGACAGGATTGTTTCTACCAGGACAGGTGATAATGGAAGTCCATCTACCTTGACAGGATTGTTTCTAGAAGGTGCTGTCTATTTACAGTTCTTTATGTGTCTTGTGTAGGCCGGTCTGGAAGGTGCTGTCTATATACAATATAGTGTTTCTCAAACTTAAAGTGAGTCTTGTTTGTGGCCTGCCAACATTTAACATAAAAATGGTATTTAACACCTAACAACCACGCAAACATGATTAAATAAGGCCTATTTTTAACTGCACATGGTGAGGAGACACACACACACACACTCATGGGGGAATTGCTATGCATGGTAGATTGTAATGGAATCAGTACCTATGAGGAAGACACAGGGGAGAGGTATTTCAGAACGTTGATTATTCACAGTTGTTCTGGCTCATATCGTCTCTGTGCAGTTCCAAACGGGTTTCTCCTCGTCTCGCTCCAGTTTTAAAAGGCCCCCTCCCTGAGCCTGTGTCTTTAGGCAATCAGCACCACGGCTGGTTTCAAACAAACCTGAATCATCAGACGCTGGTACTGTCATGGGAGATGGTCATCCTCACTTCTATAAACTCTTTACTTCTAAATAACTATCCAATCTCATCACTTCTATAATCTCATCACTTCTATAATCTCATCACTTCTAAAATCTCATCACTTCTATAATCTCATCACTTCTATAATCTCATCACTTCTATAAACTCTTTACTTCTGAATAACTATCCAATCTCATCACTTCTGAATAACTATCCAATCTCATCACTTCTAAATAACTATCCAATCTCATCACTTCTATAATCTCATCACTTCTAAAATCTCAACACTTCTAAAATCTCATCACTTCGAAATATATATCCAATCTCATCACTTCTAAATAACTATCCAATCTCATCACTTCTATAATCTCATCACTTCTATAATCTCATCACTTATAAATAACTATCCAATCTCATCACTTCTAAATAACTATCCAATCTCATCACTTCTATAATCTCATCACTTCTATAATCTCATCACTTCGAAATAAATATCCAATCTCATCACTTCTAAATAACTATCTAATCTCATCACTTCTATAATCTCATCACTTCTAAAATCTCATCACTTCGAAATAAATATCCAATCTCATCACGTCTAAATAACTATCTAATCTCATCACTTCTATAATCTCATCACTTCTAAATAACTATCCAATCTCATCACTTCTATAATCTCATCACTTCTAAAATCTCATCACTTCTAAATAACTATCCAATCTCATCACTTCTAAAATCTCATCACTTCTAAATAAATATCCAATCTCCTCACTTCTTAAATCAACAGCTAAAAGATAAAAGACAGGAATGAGAGGACTTGGACAGCTTCTTCACTATAATCTTGAGGATGTATAATCTTGAGGATATATATTATTTAAGGATATATAATATTTAAGGATATATAATATTTAAGGATATATAATCTTGAGGATATATAATCTTGAGGATATATAATCTTGAGGATATATAATCTTGAGGATATATAATATTGAGGATGTATAATATTGAGGATGTATAATCTTGAGGATATATAATATTGAGGATGTATAATATTTAAGGATATATAATATTTAAGGATATATAATATTGAGGATATATAATATTGAGGATATATAATATTTAAGGATATATAATATTGAGGATATATAATATTTAAGGATATATAATATTTAAGGATATATAATATTGAGGATATATAATATTTAAGGATATATAATATTGAGGATATATAATATTTAAGGATATATAATATTGAGGATATATAATATTTAAGGATATATAATCTTGAGGATATATAATATTTAAGGATATATAATATTTAAGGATATATAATATTTAAGGATATATAATATTGAGGATATATAATATTGAGGATATATAATATTTAAGGATATATAATATTGAGGATATATAATATTGAGGATGTATAATATTTAAGGATATATAATATTGAGGATATATAATATTTAAGGATATATAATATTGAGGATATATAATATTGAGGATGTATAATCTTGAGGATATATAATATTGAGGATGTATAATATTGAGGATGTATAATCTTGAGGATATATAATATTGAGGATATGTAATCTTGAGGATGTATAATCTTGAGGATATATAATCTTGAGGATGTATAATCTTGAGGATATATAATCTTGAGGATATATAATCTTGAGGATGTATAATATTGAGGATATATAATCTTGAGGATATATAATCTTGAGGATGTATAATCTTGAGGATATATAATCTTGAGGATATATAATCTTGAGGATGTATAATCTTGAGGATATATAATCTTGAGGATATATAATCTTGAGGATATATAATCTTGAGGATGTATAATCTTGAGGATGTATAATCTTGAGGATATATAATCTTGAGGATATATAATCTTGAGGATATATAATCTTGAGGATGTATAATCTTGAGGATGTATAATCTTGAGGATATATAATCTTGAGGATATATAATCTTGAGGATGTATAATATTGAGGATATATAATCTTGAGGATATATAATATTGAGGATGTATAATCTTGAGGATATATAATCTTGAGGATGTATAATCTTGAGGATGTATAATCTTGAGGATGTATAATCTTGAGGATATATAATCTTGAGGATATATAATCTTGAGGATGTATAATCTTGAGGATGTATAATCTTGAGGATATATAATCTTGAGGATGTATAATCTTGAGGATATATAATCTTGAGGATATATAATCTTGAGGATGTATAATCTTGAGGATATATAATCTTGAGGATATATAATCTTGAGGATGTATAATCTTGAGGATGTAAAATCTTGAGGATGTATAATCTTGAGGATGTAAAATCTTGAGGATATATAATCTTGAGGATATATAATCTTGAGGATATATAATCTTGAGGATGTATAATCTTGAGGATGTATAATCTTGAGGATGTATAATCTTGAGGATATATAATCTTGAGGATATATAATCTTGAGGATATATAATCTTGAGGATGTATAATCTTGAGGATGTATAATCTTGAGGATGTATAATCTTGAGGATATATAATCTTGAGGATATATAATCTTGGGGATGTATAATCTTGAGGATATATAATCTTGAGGATGTATAATCTTGAGGATGTATAATCTTGAGGATGTATAATCTTGAGGATATATAATCTTGAGGATATATAATCTTGAGGATGTATAATCTTGAGGATGTATAATCTTGAGGATGTATAATCTTGAGGATGTATAATCTTGAGGATGTATAATCTTGAGGATGTATAATCTTGAGGATGTATAATCTTGAGGATATATAATCTTGAGGATATATAATCTTGGGGATAGCCTATGTTTAAAGCAGAATAGTTCATGATACAATCTAGGCTATGTTCTACATTGTCAACATGATCCACTTCAGTCTTTGGTACAGATAAATACAATACATTTCTGTTTCTTATCAATCAATCCCAGTTTTAGTTCACAAGGCAGTCTTTCCTGGGAGAAACCAGACTTGGGTTGTGTTCCAAATTGCGCCCTATTCAGCTGGGGCCAGTTGTACTGTTAGAGGGGACAAGCTGGGGCCAGCTGTACTGTTAGAGGGGACAAGCTGGGGCCAGTTGTACTGTTAGAGGGGCCAAACTGGGACCAGTTGTACTGTTAGATGGGCCAAGCTGGGGCCAGTTGTACTGTTAGATGGGCCAAGCTGGGGCCAGTTGTACTGTTAGATGGGCCAAGCTGGGGCCAGTTGTACTGTTAGATGGGCCAAGCTGGGGCCAGTTATACTGTTAGATGGGCCAAGCTGGGGCCAGTTGTACTGTTAGAAGGGCCAAGCTGGGGCCAGTTGTACTGTTAGAGGGGCCAAGCTGGGACCAGTTGTACTGTTAGAGGGGCCAGTTACATTAGACGTTATTGTTGTCATATCGTTTTCTTCACTGCATTGCAGGCATCAGCAGGGCAAAAGACCATGTTCATAATCATCATCGTTGCCACTGTCTAATAACGGATGTAAAAAATGTAAGAACGATAGCAAAAATTAGTGATATAAAAATGATTTCATACTCCACATTTAGGGGGGCCACAAGGGGGTCCAAACTGTTGTCACAGGGGCACTAACCCCCCCCCCCCCCCCCTCAGAACCGCTAGTGACCCTATTCCATTTGTAGTGCACTGCTACCAAAAGGGCAAGGTCAAAGTAGTGCACTACTACCAAAAGGGCAAGGTCAAAGTAGTGCACTGCTACCAAACGGGCAAGGTCAAAGTAGTGCACTACTACCAAAATGGGCAAGGTCAAAGTAGTGCACTGCTACCAAAAGGGCAAGGTCAAAGTAGTGCACTGCTACCAAACGGGCAAGGTCAAAGTAGTGCACTACTACCAAAATGGGCAAGGTCAAAGTAGTGCACTACTACCAAAAGGGCAAGGTCAAAGTAGTGCACTACTACCAAAAGGGCAAGGTCAAAGTAGTGCACTAAAAAGGGAATAGGGTCCAATTTGGAATGCAGTGCCTTTAAAAAACAACAACATTATTTCACCTTTATTTAACCAGGTAGGTTAGTTGAGAACAAGTTCTCATTTACAACTGCGACCTGGCCAAGATAAAACAAAGCAGTTCGACACATACAACAACACAGAGTTAGTTACACATGGAGTAAAACAAACATACAGTCAATAATACAGTAGAAAAAAAAGTCTATATACAGTGTGTGCAAATGAAGTAAGATAAGAACTGAACTCCGATAGGATCATGCTTGCTTATCCGCTTGGCTTATCCGCTTGCCTCTTCGCTTGCTCCCGAATCCATCTGCAAATCACGTGTGCATCGTTTCTCGTTGGCAAGGCAACCGGAGATCTTGCCCAAAGTGTGCTTTTCCCCGGGGTCAGGGGTCAGCCGCAACAATCACGGCTCCCGCCAGGCATCTTCTTGGCAGTGACTAGCAACAGCGCACCGGCAGTGGGGGACACTCGTGGTCCTGTGGAGGGAGCCATGCAAGGACGTACACACACACACACACACACACACACACACACACACACACACACACACACACACACACACACACACACACACACACACACACACACACACACACACACACACACACATACACACACACACACACACACACAGAGAGAGGCGGAGGGGGCTCTGTCCTCCACATCCGTCAGGACCCAGAGCTAATGGGCCGTCTTCTTCTTCTTCTTTTCATTAGAGCAAAGTGGTGGCCTTCCCGTCCTGCCAAAGACAACACTCGCTCGTCTGTCCAACTACCCTGACAGGATTGTTTCTACCAGGACAGGTGATAATGGAAGTCCATCTACCTTGACAGGATTGTTTCTAGAAGGTGCTGTCTATTTACAGTTCTTTATGTCTCTTGTGTAGGCCGGTCTGGGATTGTCTACCAGGAAAGATGATAATGGAAGGAAATGGTCTGAGTGTCAATTGTGGTTATTCAGGGTAGCCTAGTGGTTAGAGCGTTGGACTAGTAACCGGAAGGTTGCAAGTTCAAACCCCCGAGCTGACAAGGTACAAATCTGTCGTTCTGCCCCTGAACAGGCAGTTAACCCACTGTTCCTAGGCCGTCATTGAAAATAAGCATTTGTTCTTAACTGACTTGTTAAATAAAGGTAAAAAAAAAATTACAGCAATGATGACATGAGCCCAATACATCAGGCACTGAAAATCAGCAAACTATTGACACTCGTCCAATATCTAATTTTCATCCCATCAGATTCCATCCTATTATTCACTTTGATAAAATTAAACCCAATCAAATCATCTCCGTCCATTATCACCTGTCCTGGTAGAAAACGGTCAACTAGATTCAGCAGCAGCCGTTTAGTTGTCGTTGAGCGGAGGGTGACGGGGACGGAAACAAAGTTACAAATATTTTGTAGAATGAAAATTGACCTCAAGAAGCCCGAACAGATAATGTTTGACTAAAACATGATCATTTCAAACCTTGCTTATATATTTGTATACGATCACGTCTCTCTATTATACGTGGGAATACTTGGGAACAGATTTCTTCAATTAAAATCACTCAGAGCTGATTTCTGATTTTACAGTCTTTTATGGCCAAAAATTTACATATAAAAAAATGCAGTGTTTTGTTGAAAACTTTCGGTGCTGTGGGTCACAAATTGGGGAACCCTGCTTTAGGATATCCTCAATACATTTGGGCTCCCAAGTGACGCAACGGTCTAAGGCACTGCATCTCAGTACTAGAGGCGTCAAAACAGTTCCTGGTTTGAATCTGGGCTGAATCACAACCGGCCGTGATTGGGAGTCCCATAGGGCGGCGCAGAATTGGCCCAGCGTCGTCCGGGTTATGGGGTTTTGGGGGCTGGGGTAGCCCGTCATTGTAAGTAAGAATTCGTTCTTAACTGACTTGCCTAGTTTAATAAAGGTTATATAAAATAAATAAACATCCTCCCCACATCAGTAGAGAGTTCTGACAAAGGATCGAGTTGATTATCAAATTCGTGACTCGTAATGGCATCTGACGGCACTGACACAAAAACAGCTCAGTGATTGGCTAACCAACGAGACACGCCTCTGTCTTGCCACTCTACGGCCGGTGAGCAAAATGACGAGCGGGCCATTGACTTTTCTGATAGCGGGGCCGTTGACTTTACTGATAGCGGGCCATTGACTTTTCTGAAGGTGGGCCATTGACTTTACTGATAGCGGGCCGTTGACTTTTCTGATAGCGGGCCATTGACTTTACTGATAGCGGGGCATTGACTTTACTGATAGTGGGCCGTTGACTTTTCTGATAGTGGGCCGTTGACTTTACTGATAGTGGGCCGTTGACTTTCCTGATAGCGGGCCATTGACTTTTCTGAAGGTGGGCCATTGACTTTACTGATAGCGGGCCGTTGACTTTTCTGATAGCGGGCCATTGACTTTACTGATAGCGGGGCATTGACTTTACTGATAGTGGGCCGTTGACTTTTCTGATAGTGGGCCGTTGACTTTACTGATAGTGGGCCGTTGACTTTACTGATAGTGGGCCATTGACTTTACTGATAGTGGGCCATTGACTTTACTGATAGCGGGCCATTGACCTTTCCAAAAGTGGGCCATTGACTTTTCTGAAAGTGGGCCATTGACTTTACTGATAAGCAGGCCTTACATGGGCAACTGTAATCCTGGAATCAGGAACATCACAATCCCACCAATCAGCAATCAGGAAAAGTTAAGAATGTCCCTCAGACGTGACTCAAAAGTATTGGAAGAGGTCCAACATCACCATCTACCATGACATGTCTAGCAGTCTGAACATCACAGATAGCAGTGGGACCCCCACCATGACATGTCTAGCAGTCTGAACATCACAGATAGCAGTGGAACCCCCGCCATGACATGTCTAGCAGTCTGAACATCACAGATAGCAGTGGGACCCCCACCATGACATGTCTAGCAGTCTGAACATCACAGATAGCAGTGGGACCCCCACCATGTCATGTCTAGCAGTCTGAACATCACAGATAGCAGTGGGACCCCCACCATGACATGTCTAGCCGTCTGAACATCACAGATAGCAGTGGGACCCCCACCATGACATGTCTAGCAGTCTGAACATCACAGATAGCAGTGGGACCCCCACCATGACATGTCTAGCAGTCTGAACATCATAGATAGTAGTGGGACCCCCACCATGACATGTCTAGCAGTCTGAACATCATAGATAGTAGTGTACCCCCACCATGACATGTCTAGCAGTCTGAACATCACAGATAGCAGTGGACCCCCACAATGACATGTCTAGCAGTCTGAACATCATAGATAGCAGTGGAACCCCCACCATGTCATGTCTAGCAGTCTGAACATCACAGATAGCAGTGGGACCCCCACCATGACATGTCTAGCAGTCTGAACATCACAGATAGCAGTGGGACCCCCACCATGAC
>NC_048568.1:42235554-42273054 GCF_013265735.2 Oncorhynchus mykiss | reverse complement strand
ACGGAAGTTTTTTTTTAACGTTTTGGCAATGGAAGTAAAAGTTTTGCCAATTAGTTGATAGCTACGGACCGTGGCGATACGGTGACACATGAGAATTGTTGAAATATGGCAAATATTAGTCAATCATTGCATTCTGTCCACGTTGGCTTTTCGCGGGGTGCCTGAGACATGAAACGGATTTACAGTGCCTGCAGAAAATATTCCCCCTGACTTTTTCTACATTTTGATGTGTTACATTTAGATTTTTTGGGAGGGAGAGTTTTTTTTTCTTCGGGTGGGGTGGTTGACTTTTTGGTTGATGGGCAGCTCTCGGGGAACTGTGGGGGGGGGGGGGGTCTTGGACGGTTGGGAACTTTTTGTTATGGCAAGCCTAAATACGTTCAGGAGTAAACATTTGCTTAAAAAGTCACATAATAAGTTGCATGGACTCCCTCTTTACGCTATAATAGTGTTTAACAGGATTTGTGTATGACTGACTACCTTATCTCTGTACCCCCATACAACTATCTGTTAGGTCCCTCAGTTGAGCAGTGAATTTTAAACACAGATTAAACCACAAAGACCAGAGAGGTTTTTCAATGCCTCGCAAAGAAGGGCACCTATTGGTAGATGGGTAAAAAAAAAAAAAAAAGCAGGCACTGAATATGTCTTTGAGCATGGTGAAGTTATTAATTACACTTTGGATGGTGTATCAATACACCCAGTCATTACAAAGATACAACTCAGTTGCCAGAGAGGAAGGAAACCGTTCAGGGATTTCACCATGAGGCCAATGGTGACTTTAAAACAGTGAGAGAGTTTAATGTGATTGGAGATCACTGGGGATGGATCAACAACATTATAGTTACTCCACAATACTCCACAATACTAACCTAAATGACAGAGTGAAAAGAAGTAAACCGGTATAGAATCAAACTTTTCCAAAACACGCATCCTGTTTGCAACAAGGCACTAAAGTAACACTGCAAAAAATGTGGCAAAACAAATCACTTTTTGTCCTGAGGGCAAATTGTTTAGGGCAAATCCAATGCAACACATTTTTGAGTACCACTCTCCATATTTTCAAGCATAGTGGTGACTGCATCATGTTATCGGTATGCTTGTAATTGTTAAGGACTGGGGAGTTTTCCAGGATAAAAAAGAAATGGAATGGAGCTAAGCACAGGCAAAATCCTAGAGGAAAACCTGGTTCAGCCTGCTTTTCACCAGATACTGGGAGATGAATGAATTTGAAAAGAATAATGGGCAAATGTTGCACAATCCAGGTGTGCAAAGCGCTTAGAGACTTACCCAGAAAGACTAACAGCTGTAATCACTGCCAGAGGTGATTCTACAAAGTATTGACCCAAGGGTGTGAATACATATGCAAATGAGAGATTTCTGTATTTCATTAAATATATTTTTTTTCTCAATAAATTTGCAAACATTTCTAAAAACATTTCATTATGGGGTATTGTGTGTAGATAGGTTAGAAAAAAATAAATTGAATCCAAACCTAGAATAAGTCAAAAGGTATGGATGCTTTCTGAAGGCACTGTAGGGCACACAGTCTGTATCCAATTTATTAATGTGCAAATTGCCATGAAGGGACTTCAACATTTTTATTCCACACAGTTTTTTTTATAGGTGTGTCGTCATTACGTACATCCAGCTGTTTTTAATCGACACAAGATTGTTAAATTAGAAACACACTAGTAGGCAATTGTTACTATCTATTTTCTACGAAAACTTTCTAAATGTAAAAAAAAATAAAATAAATCACTGGACAATTGAATGAAAACTAGTGAGAGAGAGATACAGATAAACTGAAGACCCTTTCTAATCACACAACTCAAAGCTTTTGATCTATGTGTCACGCCCTGACCATAGTTTACTTTGTATGTTTCTATGTTTTGTTTGGTCAGGATGTGATTCTGAGTGGGCATTCTTATGTTGGTTGTCTAGTTTGTCTGTTTCTATGTTTTGTTTGGTCAGGATGTGATTCTGAGTGGGCATTCTTATGTTGGATATCTATGTTATGTTGCTTGTCAGCACATTTCGTATATATAGCTTCACGGTCGTTGTTCCGTTTATTGTTTTGTATAGTTTGTTCAAGTGTTCTCTGTTTATTTAAATTCACGGTGAACACATACCACGCTGCATTTTGGTCCTCCGATCCTCCCCAACTACTCCTCTTCAGACGAAGAGGAGATCTGCCGTGACCCTATGGTTCATTCTTTGAGAAACCAGTTACACTGTAGTGCTGAAACCAGTTACACTGTAGTGCTGAAACCAGTTACACTGTAGTGCTGAAACCAGTTATACTGTAGTGCTGAAACCAGTTACACTGTAGTGCTGAAACCAGTTACACTGTAGTGCTGAAACCAGTTATACTGTAGTGCTGAAACCAGTTACACTGTAGTGCTGAAACCAGTTACACTGTAGTGCTGAAACCAGTTATACTGTAGTGCTGAAACCAGTTATACTGTAGTGCTGAAACCAGTTACACTGTAGTGCTGAAACCAGTTACACTGTAGTGCTGAAACCAGTTATACTGTAGTGCTGAAACCAGTTACACTGTAGTGCTGAAACCAGTTACACTGTAGTGCTGAAACCAGTTACACTGTAGTGCTGGAACCAGTTACACTGTAGTGCTGAAACCAGTTACACTGTAGTTCTGAAACCAGTTACACTGTAGTGCTGAAACCACCTTTAACTGTTTAACAAGCTGTTCCCTTTCAGTTGGTCAACTACGGGGGTGTCGCCCTCTTGTGATTGGTTGAAGTATCTACAATCAAGGCTGACTATCACCAATGAAATCCACACCTCGCTGGAAGCCCCGCCTTCCACATGTGATAAGTGTGAGGCTTGGATTCATTCATTTAATTATTCCCGCTCTTCACCTCTGTGTCAAATGGAACGATTCAAGCGACTAAAACAAACAATTGGAAAATGATTAGCAGCGACTACACATTACATTGCAGCAACTATAACTTTCCCATAGTGGTAGAGCGTGCTCAACCCCTGGCCGTTGTGTGCTAAAGTTTGTATGGTCCTCATAAGTTTCCTAGTCACAAACAATGTTATTCTTCAATTTTGCTGGACCAATGAGAAAGATGGCTGAGAAAGAAACCGAGACGACGATGGCTAAGCCAGGCTCAGGGTCACGATGATGCCCCCAGTCATATGGTTATAGTATTTATCTGAAGGACAGGTGGCCCTCACTCGAACCAGTCCGTTTGAGCAATGCCAGGTAGCTTGGAGTTACTGATGGCGACTTTCCTTTTCCGGATGCCGGTGCCTCGGCTGGGACTGAGGTGCAGGAAGCTTGGAGTAACTGATGCCGGTGCCTCGGCTGGGACTGAGGTGCAGGAAGCTTAGAGTTACTGATGCCGGTGCCTCGGCTGGGACTGAGGTGCAGGAAGCTTAGAGTTACTGATGCCGGTGTCTCGGCTGGGACTGAGGTGCAGGAAGCTTAGAGTTACTGATGCCGGTGCCTCGCCTGGAACTGAGGTGCAGGAAGCTTAGAGTTACTGATGCCGGTGCCTCGCCTGGGACTGAGGTGCAGGAAGCTTAGAGTTACTGATGCCGGTGCCTTGGCTGGGACTGAGGTGCAGGAAGCTTAGAGTTACTGATGCCGGTGCCTCGCCTGGGACTGAGGTGCAGGAAGCTTAGAGTTACTGATGCCGGTGCCTCGGCTGGGACTGAGGTGCAGGAAGCTTAGAGTTACTGATGCCGGTGTCTCGGCTGGGACTGAGGTGCAGGAAGCTTAGAGTTACTGATGCCGGTGCCTCGGCTGGAACTGAGGTGCAGGAAGCTTAGAGTTACTGATGCCGGTGTCTCGGCTGGGACTGAGGTGCAGGAGGCTTAGAGTTACTGATGCCGTTGCCTCGCCTGGGACTGAGGTGCAGGAAGCTTAGAGTTACTGATGCCGGTGCCTCGGCTGGGACTGAGGTGCAGGAAGCTTAGAGTTACTGATGCCGGTGTCTCGGCTGGGACTGAGGTGCAGGAAGCAGAGGGACTTGGTGCTATGGTAGAATAGGTGGAACTAGTACCCCAGCATCACACGCTCACATACAGGGCCCATGTTTGGATGACAACTTGTTGTCTCTGGACGGCTCCGGGGGTTTCTCAGGTGACGAAGAGGACTTAGTTCCGGGACAGCCACCTCCTTACGCTACGGGAGTAGCAGGGGAAAGGAAACCCTGGAATGCAGGGCATCATTCATAGAACGGCTATGCGTTTGGAGGTGAAGCGGCCGTGTTCATCTCCGCTGCAGAAGTTATCAAGATTCGTACCCGGCCCCTGTAGATTTTCTTGAAGAATTTACGACAACCTGGTCTTACCCGCATTCAGCTAGGCTGATTCTGCATGGCTGTGCCTGCTTCATGGATCTGGAGGGGGTTAGTCCAGCAAGCTAGCTGGCCATCGGTTAACAAGGGCGTAGCTAATGAGAATCCTATATGCTCCCTAACAAGCACTGCCGCTTTTAGGATGCTCATCTGGATAAGGTGTTTCGTGCAGAGGGAATGGCTGCTCGATCCCTGTTGTCTGTCACTATGCTGCAGGTCTACCAGACTGAGTTTCTGGTGGTGCTGGACGCGGCTTTGGCCACAGGAGAGCCCCACACAGAGCTCCTGGATGAGATTCGTGTTACAGCCGACTTTAATCTGCGCGTATCCCGGTGCACCGTTCTGACGTTCTCTGGAAGAGCATGGGAGCTACAGTGGTGCCAGAGCTTCGACCATTCCCCTGATCTCAGTGCCAGTATTAAGGGAATATCCTCCCCGCTCCAGAAATAGACAATACGTGTGTTTCCTCTGTTGGAAGCCCAGGACGGCTGGTACAGTTGGTATTTCCTGGTTCCTGAAAAGAGGCACCGCCTTATTCTAGACAACCGTACCCTGAACAAGTATCTCAGAGTTCACACGTTCAAATTGCTCACAAACAGGCGGCTGTTATGGTCTGTGCGTCCCGGTAATGGGTTCATCACCATCGACCTAAAGGATGTGTACTTTCATGTGCCCATGTTGTCCCAGTCACAGAAAGTTCCAGAGCTTCTATTATGAAGCGATAGCTTACGAGATTTTGGTACTCCCATTTGCCTTGTCCCTCTCGCGTCACGTCTTTTCAAAGGTGGAGGAGGAGGCGGCTCGGCATGTGCTGGTCAGATCCGACAACATGACGACAGTGGCATACATCAACAGGCACGGTCCCCTCCCCCTCATCACATTGGCTCGCTCTCTGTTGCTGTGGAGCAGTTCTCATTTGCTCTCTCTTCGGGTGATGCATGTTCTCGGTTGCCTCAACTCGTGTGCGGATCTGCCTTCTTTCTCAGTAGTGGAGACTACACCCCTAGGTGGTTGCCCAGATTTTGGAGAGGTTCGGCAGGGCCGAACATAAATCTTTACGGGTTACGAGAAAACATTCAGTGTCGTCTATTTTTCTCTGAGGAACCCGAGTGCCCCGTTGGGAACGGACGCTCTGGCTCACCAGTGCTATCGGACCCTCCTTTCCACATTCCCGCCAGTGGTTCTGATTCAGCCCACGTTGGAGAGGGTGCGCCGGGAGGGCTTACTTCTTACTTCTTGTGGCTCCCTATTGGCCCAGGCAGCCTTGATTCACAGAGATCATTCACCTTTGGAATGATTGTTGTGCAGGAAACTCTCATTGTGCAGGGACCTGATAGCTAGAGGTTTACCTCTGAATGTTATTGCTACCATTCAGTCTGCAAGGGCATCCTCCACGAGAGGGCCTGGCAGCGCCTTGGGAGTTGTTTAAAAGGTGGACTAATTGGGCATCACCACACACTGTTGTGAGGTTTTATCACTTGGATGTCACTGCGTCCGGTATAGGACAGTTATGGGACAGGGGAACGTCACTAGGCAGCGTACCGTGTGCTTACGGCTGGGACAGGGGAACGTCACTAGTCAGCGTACCGGGGGCTTATGGCTGGGACAGGGGAACATCACTAGGCAGCGTACCGGGTGCTTACGGCTGGGACAGGGGAACGTCACCAGGCAGCGTACCGTGTGTTTACGGCTGGGACAGGGGAACGTCACTAGGCAGCGCACCGTGTGCTTACGGACAGGGGAATGTGATAAATACCCAGACTGCCGCATCTGGTGGGGTCATGTCACACGCTCATCACCTGTGGAAGGCGGGCTTCAAGAGAGGTGCGGATTTCATTGGCATTGTCAGGCGTGATTGTAGATTCTTTAACAGAAGTCACGAGAGTTCAACTCCCCAAAGTATGTTGTACCTCGATTCCCTCTTTCAGAGAACAGTAGTTATAGTCACAAAGTTACGTTTTAAACTTTAATGTGTAGACAACAATGCTGGAGAGAGAGAGATAGACTATATCAAGGCAGTCCTAACCACAGCAGGGAAGCCTTTTTATGTATTGGACAGTAAAAACATTTACAAGGTGCAAATTGTCTCTCTGTGTATTCATTTAATTTCATTCCAAGAGAATGAAGAATGAATCGGTTTTATCTTAAAGACCAAACAGTGTGTTTGTCCTTCTGTGGGCACCTGCTGTGCAGAGCCTTTTGAGGCAGGAATGTTTGGTTGTTCCCACAATTTTCACAATTATTATTTTTTTTTTGTGTGTGTAATTTCAGTTAATGTCAGACACAGACAAAAGGCAGGGACGTTCTTGTGTGTGAGTGTTTGTGAGAAAGAGAGAGTTCTTTAAGTGTGACTGAATAACAGTGTCTGACAGCCACATCTGTTCCGGGTCTCAGAGGAGAAGAACAGTCTGGAGATGGACAGAGCTGAGAGAGAGAGAGGTAGTAGTAATGATGTTGGTAGTGGTGGTAGTAATAGTAGTGGTGGTAGTAGTAGTTGTAGTAGTGGTAGTGATGCTAGTTGTAATAGTTGTAGTAGTAATGATGATGGTAGTGGTGGTAGTAGTAGTGGTGGTAGTAGTAGTAGTTGTAGTAGTAATGATGATAGTTGTAGTAGTTGTAGTAGTAACGATGATGGTAGTGGTGGTAGTAGTAGTAGTAGTAATGATGATAGTTGTTGTAATAGTAGTAGTAGTAGTAGTAGTAGTAGCAGTAGTAGTAGTAGTAATGATGGTGGTAGTGGTGGTAGTAATAGTGATGATGGTAGTGGTGGTAGGAGTAGTAGTAGTAGTTGTAGTAGTAGTAATGATGATAGTTGTTGTAGTAGTAGTAGTTGTAGTAGTTGTAATAGTAGTAGTAGTAGTAGTGGTTGTAGTAGTAGTAGTAGTAGTAGTAGTAGTAGTAGTAGTAGTAGTAGTAGTAGTAGTAATGATGGTGGTAGTGGTGGTAGTACAGTCGTGGCCAAAAGTTCTGAGAACGACACAAATATTAATTTTAATTAAGTTTGCTGCTTCAGTGTCTTTAGATATTTTGTCAGATGTTACTATGGAATACTGAAGTATAATTACAAGCATTTCATAAGTGTGTAAGGCTTTTATTGACAATTACTTGAAGTTGATGCAAAGAGTCAATATTTGCAGTGTTGACCTTTTTTTTTCAAGACCTCTGCAATCCGCCCTGGCATGCTGTCAATTAACTTCTGGGCCACATCCTGACTGATGGCAGCCCATTCTTGCATAATCGATGCTTGGGGTTTGTCAGAATTTGTGGGGTTTTGTTTGTCCACCTACCTCTTGAGGATTGACCACAAGTTCTCAATGGGATTAAGGTCTGGGGAGTTTCCTGGCCATGGACCCAAAATAGTGATGTTTTGTTCCCCGAGCCACTTAGTTATCACTTTTGCCTTATGGCAAGGTGCTCCATCATGCTGGAAAAGGTATTGTTCGTCACCAAACTGTTCCTGGATGGTTGGGAGAAGTTGCTCTCAGAGGATGTGTTGGTACCATTCCTCATTCATGGCTGTGTTCTTATGCAAAATTGTGAGTGAGCCCACTCCCTTGGCTGAGAAGCAACACCACACATGAATGGTCTCAGGATGCTTTACTGTTGGCATGACACAGGACTGATGGCAGCGCTCACCTTGTCTTCCCCGGACAAGCTTTTTTCCAGATGCCCCAAACAATCAGAAAGGGGATTCACCAGAGAAAATGACTTTACCCCAGTCCTCAGCAGTCCAATCCCTATACCCTTTGTAGAATATCAGTCTGTCCCTGATGTTTTTCCTGGAGAGAATTGGCTTCTTTGCTGCCCTTGTTGACACCAGGCCATCCTCCAAAAGTCTTCACCTCACTGTGCGTGCAGATGCACTCACACCTGCCTGCTGCCATTCCTGAGCAAGCTCTGTACTGGTGGTGCCCCGATCCCGCAGCTGAATCAACTTTAGGAGACGGTCCTGGCGCTTGCTGGACTTTCTTGGGTGCCCCGAAGCCTTCTTCACAACAATTGAACCGCTCTCCTTGAAGTTCTTGATGATCCGATAAATGGTTGATTTAGGTGCAATCTTACTGGCAGCAATATCCTTGCTTGTGAAGCCCTTTTTGTGCAAAGCAATGATGACGGCACATGTTTCCTTGCAGGTAACCATGTTTGACAAAGGAAGAACAATGATTCCAAGCACCACCCTCCTTTTGAAGCTCCTTCTGTTATTTGAACTCAATCAGCATGACAGAGTGATCTCCAGCCTTGTCCTCATCAACACTCACACCTGTGTTAACGAGAGAATCACTGACATGATGTCAGCTGATCCTTTTGTGGCAGGGCTGAAATGCAGTGGAAATGTTTTTTGGGGATTCAGTTAATTTGCATGGCAAAGAGGGACTCTGCAATTCATTGCAATTCATCTGATCACTCTTCATAACATTCTGGAGTACATGCAAATTGCCATCATACAAACTGAGGCAGCAGACTTTAATATTTGTGTCAGGGAGAGAGGGAGGATGGAGAGAGGGAGAGAGAGGGAGGATGGAGAGAGGGAGAGAGAGGCAGGATGGAGAGAGGGAGAGAGAGGGAGGATGGAGAGAGGAGAAAGAGGGAGAATGGAGAGAGGGAGAGAGAGGGAGGATGGAGAGAGAGGGAGAGAGAGGGAGGATGGAGAGAGGGAGAGAGAGGGAGGATGGAGAGAGGGAGAGAGAGGGAGGATGGAGAGAGAGGGAGGATGGAGAGAGAGGGAGAGAGAGGGAGGATGGAAAGAGGGAGGGAGAGGGAGAGAGAGGGAGGATGAAGAGAGAGGGAGGATGGAGAGAGAGGGAGGATGGAGAGAGAGGGAGAGAGAGGGAGGATGGAGAGAGGGAGAGAGGGAGGATGGAGAGAGGGAGAGAGAGGGAGGATGGAGAGGGGGAGAGAGAGGGAGGATGGAGAGAGGGAGAGAGAGGCAGGATGGAGAGAGGGAGAGAGAGGGAGAGAGAGGGAGGATGGAGAGAGGGAGAGAGAGGGAGGATGGAGAGAGGGAGAGAGAGGCAGGATGGAGAGAGGGAGAGAGAGGGAGGATGGAGAGAGGGAGAGAGAGGGAGGATGGAGAGAGAGAGAGAGAGGGAGGATGGAGAGAGGGAGAGAGAGGGAGGATGGAGAGAGGGAGGGAGAGGGGGGATGGAGAGAGGATGGAGAGAGAGAGGGAGAGGGAGGATGGAGAGAGGGAGGGAGAGGGAGGATGGAGAGAGAGGGAGGATGGAGAGAGAGGGAGGATGGAGAGAGGATGGAGAGAGGGAGAGAGAGGGAGGATGGAGAGAGGGAGAGAGAGGGAGAGAGAGGGAGGATGGAGAGAGAGGGAGAGAGAGGGAGGATGGAGAGAGGGAGAGAGAGGGAGAGAGAGGGAGGATGGAGAGAGAGGGAGGATGGAGAGAGAGGGAGGATGGAGAGAGAGGGAGAGAGAGGGAGGATGGAGAGATGGAGCGAGGCAGGATGGAGAGAGGGAGAGAGATGCGGGATGGAGAGAGGTGGAGAGATGCGGAATGGAGAGAGGCAGGATGGAGAGAGGGAGAGAGAGGGAGAGAGATGCGGGATGGAGAGAGGGGGAGAGAGGCAGGATGGAGAGAGGGAAAGAGAGGCAGGATGGAGAGAGGGAGAGAGAGGTAGGATGGAGAGAGGGAGAGAGAGGGAGAGAAACATACAATGTAGTCTTATCTAACTTCACCTCTGAAACCAGCAATCACAGCCATCAGCGATTTCCTTGACAACCAGACAACATGACACTGCAGGGATTTCCTTGGCAACCAGACGACATGACACTGTAGGGATTTCCCTGACAACCAGACGACATGACACTGCAGGGATTTCCCTGACAACCAGACGACATTGACACTTCAGTGATTTCCCTGACAACCAGACGACATGACACTTCAGCGATTTCCCCGACAACCAGACGACATGACACTTCAGCGATTTCCCCGACAACCAGACGACATGACACTTCAGCGATTTCCCCGACAACCAGACGACATGACACTTCAGCGGTTTCCCCGACAACCAGACGACATGACACTTCAGCCGAAAACAGTATCCTCCTTTTCTCTCTAAACATCATCCCTTTCAAAACATGTTCCTTGCTCTCGCTCCCTTCCTCTCTCTCCCTTCCTCTCTCTCCCTTCCTCTCTCTCCCTTCCTCTCTCTCCCTTGCTCTCTCTCCCTTGCTCTCTCTCACACAGTGATCTCATTCACAAAACAACAGGAAAGGTTTCATCTTCCAGACTATTCATTCTCTCCTTGAGATAGCATATTGACTTCAGTGTCACCGACAGAAAAGACAACTGTTGTGACAATGGATATCTGGTCCCTACTTTTCACACCACTTGGTGGCAACAGTGGTTCACCTTGTCTGTCTGTAAGTACTGTCCATGGCACGTCCTAACTGGCACACTATTCCCTATATTTTGCACTAATTTCGACCAGTCTGTCCCAAATGGGACCTTATTCCCTATATTCTACACTACCTTCGCCCAGGTTTGGATCCCAAATGATACCCCATTCCATATAAAGCATTACTTTTGACCAGGGCCCATAGTGCACTATGCAGGGAATATGGTACCATGTGTATATTAAGAAGCCTATCTGGACCGATACAAGACCTTCTTTGATGCCTCTCAAAGGGAGTTGCATCAGAGTGGCTGTATAATGACACATCTAAAGGTTACTACTATATTTCATCATTATAATGTTAGTTTAATATACAGTCAGTCGCCATGAAGCTTCATCTTCAGATAGCAACTACCATCCAGATAGCAACTACCGTCCAGATAGCAACTACCGTCCAGATAACAACTACCATCCAGATACCAACTACCATCCAGATACCAACTACCATCCAGATAGCAACTACTGTCCAGATAGCAACTACCATCCAGATAGCAACTACCATCCAGATAGCAACTACCATCCAGATAGCAACTACCATCCAGATAGCAACTACCATCCAGATAACAACTACCATCCAGATAGCAACTACCATCCAGATAGCAACTACCATCCAGATAGCAACTACCATCCAGATACCAACTACCATCCAGATAGCAACTACCATCCAGATAGCAACTACCATCCAGATACCAACTACCATCCAGATACCAACTACCATCCAGATACCAACTACCATCCAGATAGCAACTACCATCCAGATACCAACTACCATCCAGATAGCAACTACCATCCAGACAACAACTACCATCCAGATACCAACTACCATCCAGATACCAACTACCGTCCAGATACCAACTACCATCCAGATAGCAACTACCATCCAGATAGCAACTACCATCCAGACAACAACTACCATCCAGATACCAACTACCATCCAGATACCAACTACCATCCAGATAGCAACTACCATCCAGATAGCAACTACCATCCAGATAACAACTACCATCCAGATACCAACTACCATCCAGATAGCAACTACCATCCAGACAACTACCATCCAGATACCAACTACCATCCAGATAGCAACTACCATCCAGATAGCAACTACCATCCAGATACCAACTACCATCCAGACAACAACTACCATCCAGATAGCAACTACCATCCAGACAGCAACTACCATCCAGATACCAACTACCATCCAGATACCAACTACCATCCAGATACCAACTACAATCCAGATACCAACTACCATCCAATTAGCAACTACCACCCAGATAACAACTACCATCCAGATAGCAACTACCCTCCAGATAGCAACTACCATCCAGATAACAACTACCATCCAGATAGCAACTACCCTCCAGATAGCAACTACCATCCAGATACCAACTACCATCCAGATACCAACTACCATCCAGATAACAACTACCATCCAGATAGCAACTACCATCCAGATAACAACTACCATCCAGATAGCAACTACCATCCAGATACCAACTACCATCCAGATAGCAACTACTGTCCAGATAGCAACTACCATCCAGATAACAACTACCATCCAGATACCAACTACCATCCAGATAGCAACTACCATCCAGATAACAACTACCATCCAGATAGCAACTACCATCCAGATAGCAACTACCATCCAGATAGCAACTACCATCCAGATAGCAACTACCATCCAGATACCAACTACCATCCAGATAGCAACTACCATCCAGATAGCAACTACCATCCAGATAACAACTACCATCCAGATAGCAACTACCATCCAGATACCAACTACCATCCAGATAGCAACTACCATCCAGACAACAACTACCATCCAGATACCAACTACCATCCAGATAGCAACTACCATCCAGATAGCAACTACCATCCAGATAGCAACTACCATCCAGATAGCAACTACCATCCAGACAACAACTACCATCCAGATACCAACTACCATCCAGATACCAACTACCATCCAGATAGCAACTACCATCCAGATAGCAACTACCATCCAGATAACATCTACCATCCAGATACCAACTACCATCCAGATAGCAACTACCATCCAGACAACTACCATCCAGATACCAACTACCATCCAGATAGCAACTACCATCCAGATAGCAACTACCATCCAGATACCAACTACCATCCAGACAACAACTACCATCCAGATAGCAACTACCATCCAGACAACAACTACCATCCAGATACCAACTACCATCCAGATACCAACTACCATCCAGATACCAACTACAATCCAGATACCAACTACCATCCAATTAGCAACTACCATCCAGATAACAACTACCATCCAGATAGCAACTACCCTCCAGATAGCAACTACCATCCAGATAACAACTACCATCCAGATAGCAACTACCCTCCAGATAGCAACTACCATCCAGATACCAACTACCATCCAGATACCAACTACCATCCAGATAACAACTACCATCCAGATAGCAACTACCATCCAGATAACAACTACCATCCAGATAGCAACTACCATCCAGATACCAACTACCGTCCAGATAGCAACTACCATCTAGATAGCAACTACCATCCAGATAGCAACTACCATCCAGATACCAACTACCATCCAGACAGCAACTACCATCCAGATAACAACTACCATCCAGATAGCAACTACCATCCAGATAACAACTACCATCCAGATAGCAACTACCATCCAGATACCAACTACCATCCAGATACCAACTACCATCCAGATAGCAACTACCATCCAGATAACAACTACCATCCAGATAGCAACTACCATCCAGATACCAACTACCATCCAGATACCAACTACCATCCAGATACCAACTACCGTCCAGATAGCAACTACCATCCAGATAGCAACTACCATCCAGATACCAACTACCATCCAGATAGCAACTACCATCCAGATAGCAACTACCATCCAGATACCAACTACCATCCAGATAGAAACTACCATCCAGATAGCAACTACCATCCAGATAGCAACTACCATCCAGATAGCAACTACCATCCAGATAGCAACTACCATCCAGATACCAACTACCATCCAGATACCAACTACCATCCAGATAGCAACTACCATCCAGATACCAACTACCATCCAGATAGCAACTACCATCCAGATGGCAACTACCATCCAGATAGCAACTACCATCCAGATAGTAACTACCATCCAGATAGCAACTACCAAGCACTTGTTTCTTGATTTAATGAATGAAGGAAACAAAGTCATTAATAGGCTTTTATAACTGTGTAATTAAATAGTAACGTTTTACCATTAATTTTTTTGTAGCAAATACCTGGTTTAAGAAAAAAAAACTGAAATAATGTGTTGTTAACCACTCTGTCCTGACTCCTGATACTCTCTCTCACTCACTTCCTGATACTCTCTCTCACTCACTTCCTGATACTCTCTCTCACTCACTTCCTGATACTCTCTCTCACTCACTCTGTCCTGACTCCTGATACTCTCTCTCACTCACTCTGTCCTGACTCCTGATACTCTCTCTCACTCACTCACTCTGTCCTGACTCCTGATACTCTATCTCACTCACTCTGTCCTGACTCCTGATACTCTCTCTCACTCACTTCCTGATACTCTCTCTCACTCACTTCCTGATACTCTCTCTCAATCACTTCATGATACTCTCTCACTCACTTCCTGATACTCTCTCTCACTCACTTCCTGATACTCTCTCTCACTCACTCTGTCCTGAGTCCTGATACTCTCGCTCACTCACTCTGTCCTGACTCCTGATACTCTCTCTCACTCACTCTGTCCTGACTCCTGATACTCTCTCTCACTCACTCAGTCCTGACTCCTGATACTCTCTCTCACTCACTCTGTCCTGACTCCTGATACTCTCACTCACTCACTCTGTCCTGACTCCTGATACTCTCTCTCACTCACTCTGTCCTGACTCCTGATACTCTCTCTCACTCACTCAGTCCTGACTCCTGATACTCTCTCTCACTCACTCTGTCCTGACTCCTGATACTCTCTCTCACTCACTCTGTCCTGACTCCTGATACTCTCTCTCACTCACTCAGTCCTGACTCCTGATACTCTCTCTCACTCACTCTGTCTTGACTCCTGATACTCTCTCTCACTCACTCTGTCCTGACTCCTGATACTCTCTCTATCTCACTCACTCTGTCCTGACTCCTGATACTCTCTCTCACTCACTCTGTCCTGACTCCCGATACAGTATGGAGATAGGATCTGGACGAGACTAGAAAACAAGTTAATTGATATCAAATCATGTCCAGAAGAAAAATCCACTGACCTTCGATTCCATAAAAAACGTTTGGTAAACTGGAAGTCAAGACAGAATTTAGCCTGGCTATCATTTTAGTCATTTAGCAGTGGGGGGGGGGGGGGGGGGGGGGGGGGGGGTTGCTTCGTGATTATTTAAGATCTCTATTGAAATGATTCAATGCTCCAATATACTGAACTGATTTATTTATAATATGTTTGTTAAGAAAAGTATCTCCATCAACATAATTCAAGTTAGCTTGTATTTGTTTTCTTTTTGGACCCCCTCCATCCCTCCTTCCCTCCTTCCCTCCTTCCCTCATTCCCTCATTCCCTCCATCCCTCATTCCCTCATTCCCTCCTTCCCTCCTTCCCTCCTTCCCTCCATCCCTCCTTCCCTCCTTCCCTCCATCCCTCATTCCCTCCTTCCCTCCTTCCCTCATTCCCTCATTCCCTCCTTCCCTCCATCCCTCCATCCCTCATTCCCTCCTTCCCTCCTTCCCTCCTTCCCTCCTTCCCTAATTCCCTCATTCCCTCCATCCCTCATTCCCTCATTCCCTCCTTCCCTCCTTCCCTCCTTCCCTCCATCCCTCCTTCCCTCCTTCCCTCCATCCCTCATTCCCTCCTTCCCTCCTTCCCTCCATCCCTCCTTCCCTCCTTCCCTCCTTCCCTCATTCCCTCATTCCCTCCATCCCTCATTCCCTCATTCCCTCCTTCCCTCCTTCCCTCCTTCCCTCCATCCCTCCTTCCCTCCTTCCCTCCATCCCTCATTCCCTCATTCCCTCCATCCCTCCTTCCCTCATTCCCTCCTTCTCTCCATCCCTCCATCCCTCCTTCTCTCATCCCTCCTTCCCTCCTTCCCTCCATCCCTCCTTCTCTCCATCCCTCCATCCCTCCTTCTCTCCATCCCTCCTTCCCTCCATCCCTCCTTCCCTCCTTCTCTCCATCCCTCCATCCCTCCTTCTCTCCATCCCTCCATCCCTCCTTCCCTCATTCCCTCCTTCTCTCCATCCCTCCATCCCACCTTCTCTCCATCCCTCCTTCCCTCCATCCCTCCTTCTCTCCATCCCTCCATCCCTCCTTCCCTCCTTCCCTCCATCCCTCCTTCTCTCCATCCCTCCATCCCTCCTTCTCTCCATCCCTCCTTCTCTCCATCCCTCCTTCCCTCCTTCCCTCCATCCCTCCTTCTCTCCATCCCTCCATCCCTCCTTCTCTCCATCCCTCCTTCCCTCCATCCCTCCTTCCCTCCTTCCCTCCTTCCCTCCATCCCTCCTTCCCTCCATCCCTCCTTCCCTCCTTCCCTCCATCCCTCCTTCCCTCCTTCCCTCCTTCCCTCCTTCCCTCCTTCCCTCCATCCCTCCATCCCTCCTTCCCTCCTTCTCTCCATCCCTCCTTCCCTCCTTCCCTCCTTCCCTCCATCCCTCCTTCCCTCATTCCCTCCTTCTCTCCATCCCTCCTTCCCTCCATCCCTCCATCCCTCCTTCCCTCCTTCCCTCCTTCCCTCCATCCCTCCTTCCCTCCATCCCTCCATCCCTCCTTCTCTCCATCTCTCCATCCCTCCATCCCTCCTTCCCTCCTTCCCTCCATCCCTCCTTCCCTCCTTCCCTCCATCCCTCCTTCCCTCCATCCCTCCTTCCCTCCTTCTCTCATCCCTCCTTCCTTCCATCCCTCCATCCCTCCTTCCCCCCTTCCCTCCATCCCTCCATCCCTCCTTCCCCCCTTCTCTCCATCCCTCCTTCCCTCCATCCCTCCATCCCTCCTTCTCTCCATCCCTCCTTCCCTCCATTCCTCCATCCCTCCATCCCTCCTTCCCTCCTTCCCTCCATCCCTCCTTCCCTCATTCCCTCCATCCCTCCTTCTCTCCATCCCTCCATCCCTCCTTCCCTCCTTCCCTCCTTCCCTCCATCCCTCCTTCCCTCCTTCCCTCCATCCCTCATTCCCTCATTCCCTCCATCCCTCCTTCCCTCATTCCCTCCTTCTCTCCATCCCTCCATCCCTCCTTCTCTCCATCCCTCCTTCCCTCCTTCCCTCCATCCCTCCTTCTCTCCATCCCCCCATCCCTCCTTCTCTCCATCCCTCCTTCCCTCCATCCCTCCTTCCCTCCTTCTCTCCATCCCTCCATCCCTCCTTCTCTCCATCCCTCCATCCCTCCTTCCCTCATTCCCTCCTTCTCTCCATCCCTCCATCCCTCCTTCTCTCCATCCCTCCTTCTCTCCATCCCTCCATCCCTCCTTCCCTCCTTCCCTCTATCCCTCCTTCTCTCCATCCCTCCATCCCTCCTTCTCTCCATCCCTCCTTCTCTCCATCCCTCCTTCCCTCCTTCCCTCCATCCCTCCTTCTCTCCATCCCTCCATCCCTCCTTCTCTCCATCCCTCCTTCCCTCCATCCCTCCTTCCCTCCTTCCCTCATTCCCTCATTCCCTCATTCCCTCCTTCCCTCCTTCCCTCATTCCCTCCTTCCCTCCTTCCCTCCTTCCCTCCATCCCTCATTCCCTCATTCCCTCCATCCCTCCTTCCCTCATTCCCTCCTTCTCTCCATCCCTCCATCCCTCCTTCTCTCCATCCCTCCTTCCCTCCTTCCCTCCATCCCTCCTTCTCTCCATCCCTCCATCCCTCCTTCTCTCCATCCCTCCTTCCCTCCATCCCTCCTTCCCTCCTTCTCTCCATCCCTCCATCCCTCCTTCTCTCCATCCCTCCATCCCTCCTTCCCTCATTCCCTCCTTCTCTCCATCCCTCCATCCCTCCTTCTCTCCATCCCTCCTTCCCTCCATCCCTCCTTCTCTCCATCCCTCCATCCCTCCTTCCCTCCTTCCCTCCTTCTCTCCATCCCTCCATCCCTCCTTCTCTCCATCCCTCCTTCTCTCCATCCCTCCTTCCCTCCTTCCCTCCATCCCTCCTTCTCTCCATCCCTCCATCCCTCCTTCTCTCCATCCCTCCTTCCCTCCATCCCTCCTTCACTCCTTCTCTCCTTCCCTCCTTCCCTCCATCCCTCCTTCCCTCCTTCCCTCCTTCCCTCCATCCCTCCTTCCCTCCTTCCCTCCTTCCCTCCATCCCTCCTTCCCTCCTTCCCTCATTCCCTCCTTCCCTCCATCCCTCCATCCCTCCTTTCCTCCATCCCTCCTTCCCTCCTTCCCTCCTTCCCTCCTTCCCTCCATCCCTCCTTCCCTCCATCCCTCCTTCCCTCCTTCCCTCCATCCCTCCTTCCCTCATTCCCTCCTTCCCTCCATCCCTCCTTCCCTCCTTCCCTCCATCCCTCCTTCCCTCCATCCCTCCATCCCTCCTTCCCTCCTTCCCTCCTTCCCTCCTTCCCTCCATCCCTCCTTCCCTCCATCCCTCCTTCCCTCCTTCCCTCCATCCCTCCTTCCCTCATTCCCTCCTTCCCTCCATCCCTCCTTCCCTCCTTCCCTCCTTCCCTCCATCCCTCCTTCCCTCCATCCCTCCTTCCCTCCTTCCCTCCTTCCCTCCTTCCCTCCATCCCTCCATCCCTCCTTCCCTCCTTCCCTCCATCCCTCCTTCTCTCCATCCCTCCATCCCTCCTTCTCTCCATCCCTCCTTCCCTCCATCCCTCCTTCCCTCCTTCTCTCCATCCCTCCATCCCTCCTTCTCTCCATCCCTCCATCCCTCCTTCCCTCATTCCCTCCTTCTCTCCATCCCTCCATCCCTCCTTCTCTCCATCCCTCCTTCCCTCCATCCCTCCTTCACTCCTTCTCTCCTTCCCTCCTTCCCTCCATCCCTCCTTCCCTCCTTCCCTCCTTCCCTCCATCCCTCCTTCCCTCCTTCCCTCCTTCCCTCCATCCCTCCTTCCCTCCTTCCCTCATTCCCTCCTTCCCTCCTTCCCTCCATCCCTCCTTTCCTCCATCCCTCCTTCCCTCCTTCCCTCCTTCCCTCCTTCCCTCCATCCCTCCTTCCCTCCATCCCTCCTTCCCTCCTTCCCTCCATCCCTCCTTCCCTCATTCCCTCCTTCCCTCCATCCCTCCTTCCCTCCTTCCCTCCATCCCTCCTTCCCTCCATCCCTCCATCCCTCCTTCCCTCCTTCCCTCCTTCCCTCCTTCCCTCCATCCCTCCTTCCCTCCATCCCTCCTTCCCTCCTTCCCTCCATCCCTCCTTCCCTCATTCCCTCCTTCCCTCCATCCCTCCTTCCCTCCTTCCCTCCTTCCCTCCATCCCTCCTTCCCTCCATCCCTCCTTCCCTCCTTCCCTCCTTCCCTCCTTCCCTCCATCCCTCCTTCCCTCCTTCCCTCCTTCCCTCCATCCCTCCATCCCTCCTTCCCTCCTTCCCTCCATCCCTCCTTCCCTCCTTCCCTCCTTCCCTCATTCCCTCCTTCTCTCCATCCCTCCTTCCCTCCATCCCTCCATCCCTCCTTCCCTCCTTCCCTCCAACCCTCAATCCCTCCTTCTCTCCATCTCTCCATCCCTCCATCCCTCCTTCCCTCCTTCCCTCCATCCCTCCTTCCCTCCTTCCCTCCATCCCTCCATCCCTCCTTCCCCCCTTCCCTCCATCCCTCCATCCCTCCTTCCCCCCTTCTCTCCATCCCTCCTTTCCCTCCATCCCTCCATCCCTCATTCTCTCCATCCCTCCTTCCCTCCATTCCTCCATCCCTCCATCCCTCCTTCCCTCCTTCCCTCCATCCCTCCTTCCCTCATTCCCTCCATCCCTCCTTCTCTCCATCCCTCCATCCCTCCTTCCCTCCTTCCCTCCTTCCCTCCATCCCTCCTTCCCTCCTTCCCTCCATCCCTCATTCCCTCATTCCCTCCATCCCTCCTTCCCTCATTCCCTCCTTGTCTCCATCCCTCCATCCCTCCTTCTCTCCATCCCTCCTTCCCTCCTTCCCTCCATCCCTCCTTCTCTCCATCCCTCCATCCCTCCTTCTCTCCATCCCTCCATCCCTCCTTCTCTCCATCCCTCCATCCCTCCTTCCCTCATTCCCTCCTTCTCTCCATCCCTCCATCCCTCCTTCTCTCCATCCCTCCTTCCCTCCATCCCTCCTTCTCTCCATCCCTCCATCCCTCCTTCCCTCCTTCCCTCCATCCCTCCTTCTCTCCATCCCTCCATCCCTCCTTCTCTCCATCCCTCCTCTCCATCCCTCCTTCCCTCCTTCCCTCCATCCCTCCTTCTCTCCATCCCTCCATCCCTCCTTCTCTCCATCCCTCCTTCCCTCCATCCCTCCTTCACTCCTTCTCTCCTTCCCTCCTTCCCTCCATCCCTCCTTCCCTCCTTCCCTCCTTCCCTCCATCCCTCCTTCCCTCCTTCCCTCCTTCCCTCCATCCCTCCTTCCCTCCTTCCCTCATTCCCTCCTTCCCTCCTTCCCTCCTTCCCTCCATCCCTCCTTCCCTCCTTCCCTCCATCCCTCCTTCCCTCCTTCCCTCCATCCCTCCTTCCCTCCTTCCCTCCATCCCTCCTTCCCTCCTTCCCTCCATCCCTCCTTCCCTCATTCCCTCCTTCCCTCCATCCCTCCTTCCCTCCTTCCCTCCTTCCCTCCATCCCTCCTTCCCTCCATCCCTCCTTCTCTCCTTCCCTCCATCCCTCCTTCCCTCCTTCCCTCCTTCCCTCCTTCCCTCCATCCCTCCTTCCCTCCTTCCCTCCATCCCTCCATCCCTCCTTCCCTCCTTCCCTCCTTCCCTCCATCCCTCCTTCCCTCATTCCCTCCTTCTCTCCATCCCTCCTTCCCTCCTTCCCTCCATCCCTCCATCCCTCCTTCCCTCCTTCCCTCCTTCCCTCCATCCCTTCTTCCCTCCTTCCCTCCATCCCTCCATCCCTCCATCCCTCCTTCTCTCCATCTCTCCATCCCTCCATCCCTCCTTCCCTCCTTCCCTCCTTCCCTCCATCCCTCCTTCCCTCCATCCCTCCTTCCCTCCTTCTCTCATCCCTCCTTCCTTCAAACGCTCCTTCCCTCATCCCTCCTTCTCTCCATCCCTCCTTCCTTCATCCCTCCTTCTCTCCATCCCTCCTTCCCTCCATCCCTCCTTCTCTCATCCCTCCTTCCTTCCATCCCTCCTCCTCTCCATCCCTCCTTCCCTCCATCCCTCCTTCTCTCCTTCTCTCCATCCCTCCTTCCCTCCTTCTCTCCATCCCTCCTTCCCTCCTTCTCTCCATCCCTCCTTCTCTCCATCCCTCCATCCCTCCTTCTCTCCCTCCTTCTCTCCATCCCTCCTTCCTTCCATCCCTCCATCCCTCCATCCCTCCTTCTCTCCATCCCTCCTTCCCTCCATTCCTCCTTCTCTCCATCCCTCCTTCTCTCCATCCCTCCTTCCCTCCATCCCTCCTTCTCTCCATCCCTCCTTCCTTCCATCCCTCCATCCCTCCATCCCTCCTTCTCTCCATCCCTCCTTCCCTCCATTCCTCCTTCTCTCCATCCCTCCTTCTCTCCATCCCTCCTTCCCTCCATCCCTCCTTCTCTCCATCCCTCCTCTCCATCCCTCCATCCCTCCATCCCTCCTTCTCTCCATCCCTCCTTCTCTCCATCCTTCCTTCCCTCCATCCCTCCTTCTCTCCATCCCTCCTCTCCATCCCTCCATCCCTAGGGCTAATGTTAAAAAACAATGTTTTAGATGGATAAGGCCTACTGCAAGCGGAATTGGAATAAAAAAAAAAACTATCCCCCTGATCGCAGTGCAGCCATTATTCACATTCACTTTGTTTCAGAGGCTAACAATGGAAAAACCTTATCAATTCTGTATGAATCCAGGACTGGGCTGAGCGGGCCAGAAAGATCAAATGGTAAAGCATTGCCAATAACAAAAATACAAAGTACACCCAAGGGTTCCTCTGGTCCACGTTCATTGAATAGACTTTGACGTTTCGGTACACCAGCTGTCTAATTAGCGTTGACTTTACACAGCGGGACTAGACAGCAGAAAACAGGCTTTACACAGCGGGACTAGACAGCAGAAAACAGGCTTTACACAGCGGGACTAGACAGCAGAAAACAGGCTTTACACAGCGGGACTAGATGGCAGAAAACAGGCTTTACACAGCGGGACTAAACAGCAGAAAACAGGCTTTACACAGCGGGACTAGATGGCAGAAAACAGGCTTTACACAGCGGGACTAAACAGCAGAAAACAGGCTTTACACAGCGGGACTAGACAGCAGAAAACAGGCTTTACACAGCGGGACTAAACAGCAGAAAACAGGCTTTACACAGCGGGACTAGACAGCAGAAAACAGGCTTTACACAGCGGGACTAGATGGCAGAAAACAGGCTTTACACAGCGGGACTAAACAGCAGAAAACAGGCTTTACACAGCGGGACTAGACAGCAGAAAACAGGCTTTACACAGCGGGACTAGATGGCAGAAAACAGGCTTTACACAGCGGGACTAGATGGCAGAAAACAGACTAGGAATCTTGCTTTGGGGACGGAATGGCGAGGAGTTCGTTAATGAAATTGAAAAACAGAGCGTATCTTGACTGAATGGCCAAGAGGAGATGTTTTCAGGATATTGGATATGAGAGTAATTGAGGTATTTTAATAAAAAATTACTTAAGGGATACTTCAACCCAAAAAGTTAGTACCAGAATTAAATAAATTATACATAATGTTATTGGTCAACACCTGACTCGAAAATTAAGTGGAACCTCTCGCTCCAAGTTAAAAATTGTGTTCACAAGTGGGGCATAGACTTAGTACTGTAGTCATGCTCAACAACAACCACCTCTGTTTCTACCGTGTTAAGTTGACATCATCGCCATGGTGCACAAGAAGTACTGTTTATCAACAACCAGCTAAACACCTCCCATCAGTCCGGAATCCGTCCTCTGCAGCTGGTAGAGATCTCTTGGGGCGTCCCCCACCCAAAGTACCTCAACTTACACAATTGCACTACGTAGGGAATAGGTTGGGAGGGATGTTGCGTTGCCCCCCCCCCCCCCCCCCCCCCCAGTTGTAAAAGACAGACTACCTGTGTATCATGGGAGTGGTTTAGACTGGGACTCCAATTAGCACTACCAGATGTTAGGTTTTTACTTTGACAAAATCCTGAATATCCTCCTATACGCAGCTTAATTTCCCCTAAAATTAAGGACCAAACAGCAGAAAGATTCATTTAGATGAAGTAATTAGATAATGTGTCAGTTTATCTTTACGTTGTACTTGTGATTTCCTTGTACTGCTGTGATGAGAAATGGATACAGTGCCTTGAATGTAAGAATATGTACGTTTATCGTCTCCCTCACTCACTTCTGTTTCAAGTTATCCAGCCACCCAAGTCATAGACTGTTCTCTCTGCACGAGAAACGGTACCGATGCACCATGTCTGGAACCAACAGGACCCTGAACAGCTTCTACTCGCAATTCACAAGACGGCTAAATAGTTAGTCCAGCTAGCTACTGGTTAACTATTTAACTATCTGCATAGACCTTTTTTGCAGTAAATCTTTTTACGGACTCATCACATACACTGCTGCTACTGTTTATTATGTGTCATTTTATTCCTAGTTATATGTACATATCAACCTCAATTACCTCGTACCCCATTGACTCAGTACTGGTACCCTGTGTATACAGCCTAGTTATTACCTGGTACCCCTTGTATAAAGCCTAGTTATTACCTGGTACCCCTTGTATAAAGCCTAGTTATTACCTCGTACCCCTTGTTTAAAGCCTAGTTATTACCTCGTACCCCTTGTATAAAGCCTAGTTATTACCTCGTACCCCTTGTATAAAGCCTAGTTATTACCTCGTACCCCTTGTATAAAGCCTAGTTATTACCTCGTACCCCTTGTATAAAGCCTAGTTATTACCTCGTACCCCTTGTATAAAGCCTAGTTATTACCTCGTACCCCTTGTTTAAAGCCTAGTTATTACCTCGTACCCCTTGTTTAAAGCCTAGTTATTACCTCATACCCCTTGTTTAAAGCCTAGTTATTACCTCGTACCCCTTGTATAAAGCCTAGTTATTACCTCGTACCCCTTTTATAAAGCCTAGTTATTACCTCGTACCCCTTGTATAAAGCCTAGTTATTACCTCGTACCCCTTGTATAAAGCCTAGTTATTACCTCGTACCCCTTGTATAAAGCCTAGTTATTACCTCGTACCCCTTGTATAAAGCCTAGTTATTACCTCGTACCCCTTGTATAAAGCCTAGTTATTACCTCGTACCCCTTGTATAAAGCCTAGTTATTACCTCGTACCCCTTGTATAAAGCCTAGTTATTACCTCGTACCCCTTGTATAAAGCCTAGTTATTACCTCATACCCCTTGTATAAAGCCTAGTTATTACCTCGTACCCCTTGTATAAAGCCTAGTTATTACCTCGTACCCCTTGTTTAAAGCCTAGTTATTACCTCGTACCCCTTGTTTAAAGCCTAGTTATTACCTCGTACCCCTTGTATAAAGCCTAGTTATTACCTCGTACCCCTTGTATAAAGCCTAGTTATTACCTGGTACCCCTTGTATAAAGCCTAGTTATTACCTCGTACCCCTTGTATAAAGCCTAGTTATTACCTCGTACCCCTTGTATAAAGCCTAGTTATTACCTCGTACCCCTTGTATAAAGCCTAGTTATTACCTCGTACCCCTTGTATAAAGCCTAGTTATTACCTCGTACCCCTTGTATAAAGCCTAGTTATTACCTCGTACCCCTTGTATAAAGCCTAGTTATTACCTCGTACCCCTTGTATAAAGCCTAGTTATTACCTCGTACCCCTTGTATAAAGCCTAGTTATTACCTCGTACCCCTTGTATAAAGTCTAGTTATTACCTTGTACCCCTTGTATAAAGCCTAGTTATTACCTCGTACCCCTTGTATAAAGCCTAGTTATTACCTCGTACCCCTTGTATAAAGCCTAGTTATTACCTCGTACCCCTTGTATAAAGCCTAGTTATTACCTCGTACCCCTTGTATAAAGCCTAGTTATTACCTCGTACCCCTTGTATAAAGCCTAGTTATTACCTCGTACCCCTTGTATAAAGCCTAGTTATTACCTTGTACCCCTTGTATAAAGCCTAGTTATTACCTTGTACCCCTTGTTTAAAGCCTAGTTATTACCTCGTACCCCTTGTATAAAGCCTAGTTATTACCTCGTACCCCTTGTATAAAGCCTAGTTATTACCTCGTACCCAGCACATCCACTTAGTACTGTTTTTCTATTATTTCTCTGTTTTCTTTCTCTCTGCATCGTTGTCAAGGACCTGTAAGTAATCATTTCACTGTTGGTCTACACCTGCTGTTTACCAAGCATGTGATGAATTAGGCCTCACTCCCCCCTGTCTGCGATATCTACGGCAGCCCTCATCCTCCACATACAACACCCGTTCTGCCGGTCACATTCTGTTAAAGGTCCCCAAAGCACACACATCCCTGGGTCGCTCGTCTTTTCAGTTCGCTGCAGCTAGCGACTGGAACGAGCTGCAACAAACACTCACCCTGGACAGTTTTATCTCCATCTCTTCATTCAAAGACTCAATCATGGACACTCTGACTGACAGTTGTGGCTGCTTTGTGTGATGTATTGTTATCTCTACCTTCTTAGCCTTTGTGCTGTTGACTGTGTCCAATAATTGTTTGTACCATGTTGTGTTGCTACCATGTTGTTGTCATGTTGTGTTGCTACTGTGATGTGTTGTCATGTGTTGCTGCCTTGCTATGTTGTTGTCTTAGGTCTCTCTTTATGTAGTATTGTGTTGTCTCTCTTGTAGTGATGTGTGTTTTGTTCTATATTTATATTGTATTTATTTATTTTTTTAAATCCCAGGCCCCCGTCCCCGCAGGAGGCCATTTGCCTTTTGGTAGGCCGTCATTGTAAATAAGAATTTGTTCTTAACTGACTTACCTAGTTAAATAAATGTTAAATTAAAATAAAATATAAAAAATACAATGTGATTTGATTCTTTAAGATCCACCATGAGCAGAGCTGAAATTCAAAAATTATTAGCAAATTAGTTCATATTCAAAAGAGGTTTCTTTGGCCTTCTTTCTTTACCTCTAAGTAGGTAATTCAAAGTGACCTATTTCATTTGGCACAGAAACCTGTGAAAGGCATATCTTATGTTCTCCATAAGATAAAGCGCTCTTCAATGCTAATCCAGATTCAGTGAAAAGACCTCTGCTTTCCCCTGGACCTTGTCAGTTCCTGGCAGGAAGTGAGCTGGCAACCGGTGGGTTTGCTGGTATCAAATCTTAGATGCCATCACCTGCCGCTGTTGGAGGCAATTAACTCCCCACAACTGCTCAATGGGTGCGACAGCAGGGCTGTCCACGGCTCCAACCTCTGTATGTTCATGTGTGTCTTTCAAATCCAATCAAATCAAATCAAATCTGTGTGTCTTTCAGTTGGGTTACAGCGGAAATCAACATTTTCATTGGACCTTGTGAATAATATAGTAAACTTCTTCTTCTTCTTCTGCTTTTAGTTCCCGTCCTCTTGTTCTCCAGGTCATCTCTCTTTCTGTGATGGAGCCAGCCCAGCCATGGTACACTATTCCCTACACAGTGCACTACTTTAGACCAGAGCACTATGGCCCAGGTCAAAAGTAGTGCACTACATAGGGAATAGGGTGTATGTTGGGACCTTACTGTGATGGCGCCATGTCAGAACCACCACAGAGGAATGGAGGACGGGCAGACGGACGGGGGGAGTGATGAGGGCTGTTGAGTTACACTACCGTTCAGCATTTTGGTTTCACTTAGAAATGGAATTGTATTTGAAACAAAAGCAATTTTTTGTTGTCCATTAAAATAACATCAAGTTGATCAGAAATACAGTGTAGACATTGTTAATGTTGTAAATGACTATTGTAGTTATACTGTATTATTGACTGTATGTTTGTTTTACTCCATGTGTAACTCTGTGTCGTTGTATGTGTCGAACTGCTTTGCTTTATCTTGGCCAGGTCGCAATTGTAAATGAGAACTTGTTCTCAACTTGCCTACCTGGTTAAATAAAGGTAAAATAAATAAAAATAAAAGTAGCTGGAAAACGGCTGATTTTTTTATGGAATATCTACATAGGCATACAGAGGCCCATTATCAGCAACCATCACTCCTGTGTTCCAATGGCACGTTCTGTTAGCTAATCCAAGTTTATCATTTTAAAAGGATAATTGATCATTAGAAAAGCCTTTTGCAATTATGTTAGCACAGCTGAAAACTGCTGTGCTGATTAAAGAAGCAAGACAACGGGCCTTATTTCGACTAGTTGAGTATCTGGAGCATCAGCATTTGTGGGTTTGATTACAGGCTCAAAATGGCCAGAAACAAATAACTTTCTTCTGAAACTCGTCAGTCTATTCTTGTTCTGAGAAATGAAGGCTATTCCATGTGAGAAATTAATTAGAAACTGAAGATCTCGTACAACGCTGTGTACTACTCCCTTCACAGAACAGCGCAAACTGGCTCTAACCAGAATAGAAAGAGGAGTGGGAGGCCCCGGTGCACAACTAAGCAAGAGGACAAGTACATTAGAGTGTCTAGTTTGAGAAACAGACGCATCACAAGTCCTCAACTGACCCCACCAGATGTAGTAGATCCCCCCCCCAGACCTGACCCCACCAGATATAGTAGACCCCCCCCCCCCAGACCTGACCCCACCAGATATAGTTGACCACCCCCAGACCTGACCCCACCAGATATAGTAGACCCCCCCCCCCAGTCCTGACCCCACCAGATATAGTAGACCCCCCAGACCAGACCCCAGCAGATGTAGTAGCCACCCCCAGACCTGACCCCACCAGACATAGTAGACCCCCCCAGACCATACCCCACCAGATGTAGTAGACCCCCCCAGACCTGACCTCCCCAGACCTGACCCCACCAGATATAGTAGACCCCCCCAGACTAGACCCCACCAGATGTAGTAGATCCCCCCGAGACTAGACCCCACCAGATGTAGTAGACCCCCCCCCTCATACCTGACCCCCCCAGACCTGACCCCCCCAGACCTGACCCCACCAGATATAGTAGACCCCCCATACCAGACCCCACCAGATGTAGTAGGCCCCCCCCAGACCTGACTCCCCCAGACCTGACCTCCCCAGACCTGACCCCACCAGATATAGTAGACCCCCCAAACCTGACCCCACCAGATGTGGTAGACCCCCCAGACCAGACCCCACCAGATGTAGTAGACCGCCCAGACCTGACCCCCCCAGACTAGACCCCATCAGATGTAGTAGACCTCCCCCTCAGACCTGACCCCCCCAGACCTGACCCCCCCCCAGACTAGACCCCACCAGATATAGTAGACCCCCTCAGACCAGACCCCACCAGATGTAGTAGACCCCCCCAGACCAGACCCCACCAGATGTAGTAGACCCCCCCAGACTTGACCCCACCAGATTTAGTAGACCCCCCCTCCCATACCTGACCCCACCTGATATAGTAGACCCCCCCAGACCAGACCCCACCAGATATAGTAGAAAACCCCAAACCAGACCCCCCCAGACCAGACCCCACCAGATATAGTAGACCCCCCCCCCCAGACCTGACCCCACCAGATGTAGTAGACCCCTCAGACCTGACCCCACCAGATGTAGTAAACACCCCCAGACCTGACCCCACCAGATGTAGTAGACTCCCCCAGACCTGACCCCACCAAATGTAGTAGACCCCCCTCCCAGACCTGACCCCATCAGATATAGTAGACCCCCCCCAGACCTGACCCCATCAGATATAGTAGACCCCCCCCAGACCTGACCCCACCAGATGTAGTAGACCCCCCTCCCAGACCTGACCCCACCAGATATAGTAGACCCCCCCAGACCTGACCCCACCAGATATAGTAGACCCCCCCCAGACCTGACCCCACCAGATATAGTAGACCCCCCCAGACCTGACCCCACCAGATATAGTAGACCCCCCCAGACCTGACCCCAACAGATATAGTAGACCCCCCCAGACCTGACCCCACCAGATATAGTAGACCCCCCCAGACCTGACCCGACCAGATGTAGTAGACCCCCCCAGACCTGACCCCACCAGATGTAGTAGACCCCCCCAGACCTGACCCCACCAGATGTAGTAGACCCCCCCAGACCTGACCCCACCAGATATAGTAGACCCTCCCAGACCTGACCCCAACAGATATAGTAGACCCCCCCAGACCTGACCCCACCAGATATAGTAGACCCCCCCAGACCTGACCCGACCAGATGTAGTAGACCCCCCCAGACCTGACCCCACCAGATGTAGTAGACCCCCCCAGACCTGACCCCACCAGATGTAGTAGACCCCCCCAGACCTGACCCCACCAGATGTAGTAGACCCCCCCAGACCTGACCCCACCAGATGTAGTAGACCCCCCTCCCAGACCAGACCCCACCAGATATAGTAGACCTCCCCAGACCAGACCCCACCAGGTATAGTAGACCCCCCCCCAGACCAGACCCCACCAGATGTAGTAGACCCCCCAGACCTGACCCCACCAGATATAGTAGACCCCCCTCCCAGACCAGACCCCACCAGATGTAGTAGACCCCCCCAGACCTGACCCCACCAGATATAGTAGACCCCCCCATACCAGACCCCACCAGATATCGTAGACCCCCCCCCAGACCTGACCCCACCAGATGTAGTAGACCCCCCCAGACCTGACCCCACCAGATATAGTAGACCCCCAAAGACCTGACCCCACCAGATGTAGTAGACCCCCCCAGGCCTGACCCCACCAGATGTAGTAGACCCCCCCCTCAGACCTGACCCCCCCAGACCTGACCCCCCCCAGACCTGACCCCACCAGATATAGTAGACCCCCCCATACCAGACCCCACCAGATGTAGTAGATCCCCCCCAGACCTGACCCCCCCAGACCTGACCTCCCCAGACCTGACCCCACCAGATATAGTAGAACCCCCCCAAACCTGACCCCACCAGATGTGGTAGACCCCCCCCCCCAGACCAGACCCCACCAGATGTAGTAGACCCCCCAGACCTGACCCCCCCCAGACTAGACCCCACCAGATGTAGTAGACCCTCCCCTCAGACCTGATCCCCCCAGACCTGACCCCACCAGATATAGTAGACCCCCTCAGACCAGACCCCACCAGATGTAGTAGACCCCCCCAGACCAGACCCCACCAGGTGTAGTAGACCCCCCCTCAGACCTGACCCCCCCAGACCTGACCCCCCCAGACTTGACCCCACCAGATATAGTAGACCCCCCTAGACCTGACCCCACCAGATGTAGTAGACCCCACCAGACTAGACCCCACCAGATGTAGTAGACCCCCCCCTCAGACCTGACCCCCCCAGACCTGACCCCCCCAGACCTGACCCCACCAGATATAGTAGACCCCCCCATACCAGACCCCACCAGATGTAGTAGACCCCCCCCAGACCTGACTCCCCCAGACCTGACCTCCCCAGACCTGACCCCACCAGATATAGTAGACCCCCCAAACCTGACCCCACCAGATGTGGTAGACCCCCCCAGACCAGACCCCACCAGATGTAGTAGACCCCCCAGACCTGACCCCCCCCAGACTAGACCCCACCAGATGTAGTAGACCCCCCCTCAGACCTGACCCCCCCAGACCTGACCCCCCCCAGACCTGACCCCACCAGATATAGTAGACCCCCTCAGACCAGACCCCACCAGATGTATTAGACCCCCCCAGACCAGACCCCACCAGATGTAGTAGACCCCCCCAGACTTGACCCCACCAGATGTAGTAGACCCCCCCTCCCAGACCTGACCCCACCTGATATAGTAGACCCCCCCAGACCAGACCCCACCAGATATAGTAGAACCCCCCAAACCAGACCCCCCCAGACCAGACCCCAACAGATATAGTAGACCCCCCCCAGACCTGACCCCACCAGCTGTAGTAGACCCCTCAGACCTGACCACACCAGATGTAGTAAACACCCCCAGACCTGACCCCACCAAATGTAATAGACTCCCCCAGACCTGACCCCACCAGATGTAGTCGACCCCCCTCCCAGACCTGACCCCCCCAGACCTGACTCCACCAGATGTAGTAGACCCCCCTACCAGACCTGACCCCATCAGATATAGTAGACCCCCCCAGACCTGACCCCATCAGATATAGTAGACCCCCCCAGACCTGACCCCACCAGATGTAGTAGACCCCCCTCCCAGACCTGACCCCACCAGATATAGTAGACCCCCCCCAGACCTGACCCCACCAGATATAGTAGACCCCCCCAGACCAGACCCCACCAGATGTAGTAGATCCCCCCCAGACCTGACCTCCCCAGACCTGACCTCCCCAGACCTGACCCCACCAGATATAGTAGACCCCCCCAAACCTGACCCCACCAGATGTGGTAGACCCCCCCCAGACCAGACCCCACCAGATGTAGTAGACCCCCCAGACCTGACCCCCCCCAGACTAGACCCCACCAGATGTAGTAGACCCCCCCCTCAGACCTGACCCCCCCAGACCTGACCCCACCAGATATAGTAGACCCCCTCAGACCAGACCCCACCAGATGTAGTAGACCCCCCCAGACCAGACCCCACCAGGTGTAGTAGACCCCCCCTCAGACCTGACCCCCCCAGACCTGACCCCCCCAGACTTGACCCCACCAGATATAGTAGACCCCCCCATACCAGACCCCACCAGATGTAGTAGATCCCCCCCCAGACCTGACCCCCCCAGACCTGACCTCCCCAGACCTGACCCCACCAGATATAGTAGAACCCCCTCAAACCTGACCCCACCAGATGTGGTAGACCCCCCAGACCTGACCCCCCCCAGACTAGACCCCACCAGATGTAGTAGACCCTCCCCTCAGACCTGACCCCCCCAGACCTGACCCCACCAGATATAGTAGACCCCCTCAGACCAGACCCCACCAGATGTAGTAGACCCCCCCAGACCAGACCCCACCAGGTGTAGTAGACCCCCCCTCAGACCTGACCCCCCCAGACCTGACCCCCCCAGACTTGACCCCACCAGATATAGTAGACCCCCCTAGACCTGACCCCACCAGATGTAGTAGACCCCACCAGACTAGACCCCACCAGATGTAGTAGACCCCCCCCTCAGACCTGACCCCCCCAGACCTGACCCCCCCAGACCTGACCCCACCAGATATAGTAGACCCCCCCCAGACCTGACCCACCAGATGTAGGAGACCCCCCAGACCTGACCCAACCAGATATAGTAGACCCCCCCAGACCTGACCCCAACAGATGTAGTAGACCACCCCGAGACTAGACCCCACCAGATGTAGTAGACCCCCCCCTCAGACCTGACCCCCCCAGACCTGACCCCCCCAGACTTGACCCCACCAGATATAGTAGACCCCCCCAGACCTGACCCCACCAGATGTAGTAGACCCCACCAGACTAGACCCCACCAGATGTAGTAGACCCCCCCCTCAGACCTGACCCCCCCAGACCTGACCCCCCCAGACCTGACCCCACCAGATATAGTAGACCCCCCCATACCAGACCCCACCAGATGTAGTAGACCCCCCCCAGACCTGACTCCCCCAGACCTGACCTCCCCAGACCTGACCCCACCAGATATAGTAGACCCCCCAAACCTGACCCCACCAGATGTGGTAGACCCCCCCAGACCAGACCCCACCAGATGTAGTAGACCCCCCAGACCTGACGCCCCCCAGACTAGACCCCACCAGATGTAGTAGACCCCCCCTCAGACCTGACCCCCCCAGACCTGACCCCCCCCAGACCTGACCCCACCAGATATAGTAGACCCCCTCAGACCAGACCCCACCAGATGTAGTAGACCCCCCCAGACCAGACCCCACCATATGTAGTAGACCCCCCCAGACTTGACCCCACCAGATGTAGTAGACCCCCCCTCCCAGACCTGACCCCACCTGATATAGTAGACCCCCCCAGACCAGACCCCACCAGATATAGTAGAACCCCCCAAACCAGACCCCCCCAGACCAGACCCCAACAGATATAGTAGACCCCCCCCAGACCTGACCCCACCAGATGTAGTAGACCCCTCAGACCTGACCACACCAGATGTAGTAAACACCCCCAGACCTGACCCCACCAAATGTAATAGACTCCCCCAGACCTGACCCCACCAGATGTAGTCGACCCCCCTCCCAGACCTGACCCCCCCAGACCTGACTCCACCAGATGTAGTAGACCCCCCTACCAGACCTGACCCCATCAGATATAGTAGACCCCCCCAGACCTGACCCCATCAGATATAGTAGACCCCCCCAGACCTGACCCCACCAGATGTAGTAGACCCCCCTCCCAGACCTGACCCCACCAGATATAGTAGACCCCCCCCAGACCTGACCCCACCAGATATAGTAGACCCCCCATACCAGACCCCACCAGATGTAGTAGTAGACCTGACCCCCCCAGACCTGACCCCCCCAGACCTGACCTCCCCAGACCTGACCCCACCAGATATAGTAGACCCCCCCCAAACCTGACCCCACCAGATGTGGTAGACCCCCCCCAGACCAGACCCCACCAGATGTAGTAGACCCCCCAGACCTGACCCCCTCCAGACTAGACCCCACCAGATGTAGTAGACCCCCCCCTCAGACCTGACCCCCCCAGACCTGACCCCACCAGATATAGTAGACCCCCTCAGACCAGACCCCACCAGATGTAGTAGACCCCCCCAGACTAGACCCCACCAGATGTAGTAGACCCTCCCCTCAGACCTGATCCCCCCAGACCTGACCCCACCAGATATAGTAGACCCCCTCAGACCAGACCCCACCAGATGTAGTAGACCCCCCCAGACCAGACCCCACCAGGTGTAGTAGACCCCCCCTCAGACCTGACCCCCCCAGACCTGACCCCCCCAGACTTGACCCCACCAGATATAGTAGACCCCCCTAGACCTGACCCCACCAGATGTAGTAGACCCCACCAGACTAGACCCCACCAGATGTAGTAGACCCCCCCCTCAGACCTGACCCCCCCAGACCTGACCCCACCAGATATAGTAGACCCCCCCATACCAGACCCCACCAGATGTAGTAGACCCCCCCCAGACCTGACTCCCCCAGACCTGACCTCCCCAGACCTGACCCCACCAGATATAGTAGACCCCCCAAACCTGACCCCACCAGATGTGGTAGACCCCCCCAGACCAGACCCCACCAGATGTAGTAGACCCCCCAGACCTGACCCCCCCCAGACTAGACCCCACCAGATGTAGTAGACCCCCCCTCAGACCTGACCCCCCCAGACCTGACCCCCCCCAGACCTGACCCCACCAGATATAGTAGACCCCCTCAGACCAGACCCCACCAGATGTATTAGACCCCCCCAGACCAGACCCCACCAGATGTAGTAGACCCCCCCAGACTTGACCCCACCAGATGTAGTAGACCCCCCCTCCCAGACCTGACCCCACCTGATATAGTAGACCCCCCCAGACCAGACCCCACCAGATATAGTAGAACCCCCCAAACCAGACCCCCCCAGACCAGACCCCAACAGATATAGTAGACCCCCCCCAGACCTGACCCCACCAGCTGTAGTAGACCCCTCAGACCTGACCACACCAGATGTAGTAAACACCCCCAGACCTGACCCCACCAAATGTAATAGACTCCCCCAGACCTGACCCCACCAGATGTAGTCGACCCCCCTCCCAGACCTGACCCCCCCAGACCTGACTCCACCAGATGTAGTAGACCCCCCTACCAGACCTGACCCCATCAGATATAGTAGACCCCCCCAGACCTGACCCCATCAGATATAGTAGACCCCCCCAGACCTGACCCCACCAGATGTAGTAGACCCCCCTCCCAGACCTGACCCCACCAGATATAGTAGACCCCCCCCAGACCTGACCCCACCAGATATAGTAGACCCCCCCATACCAGACCCCACCAGATGTAGTAGATCCCCCCCAGACCTGACCTCCCCAGACCTGACCTCCCCAGACCTGACCCCACCAGATATAGTAGACCCCCCCCAAACCTGACCCCACCAGATGTGGTAGACCCCCCCCAGACCAGACCCCACCAGATGTAGTAGACCCCCCAGACCTGACCCCCCCCAGACTAGACCCCACCAGATGTAGTAGACCCCCCCCCTCAGACCTGACCCCCCCAGACCTGACCCCACCAGATATAGTAGACCCCCTCAGACCAGACCCCACCAGATGTAGTAGACCCCCCCAGACCAGACCCCACCAGGTGTAGTAGACCCCCCCTCAGACCTGACCCCCCCAGACCTGACCCCCCCAGACTTGACCCCACCAGATATAGTAGACCCCCCCATACCAGACCCCACCAGATGTAGTAGATCCCCCCCCAGACCTGACCCCCCCAGACCTGACCTCCCCAGACCTGACCCCACCAGATATAGTAGAACCCCCTCAAACCTGACCCCACCAGATGTGGTAGACCCCCCAGACCTGACCCCCCCCAGACTAGACCCCACCAGATGTAGTAGACCCTCCCCTCAGACCTGACCCCCCCAGACCTGACCCCACCAGATATAGTAGACCCCCTCAGACCAGACCCCACCAGATGTAGTAGACCCCCCCAGACCAGACCCCACCAGGTGTAGTAGACCCCCCCTCAGACCTGACCCCCCCAGACCTGACCCCCCCAGACTTGACCCCACCAGATATAGTAGACCCCCCTAGACCTGACCCCACCAGATGTAGTAGACCCCACCAGACTAGACCCCACCAGATGTAGTAGACCCCCCCCTCAGACCTGACCCCCCCAGACCTGACCCCCCCAGACCTGACCCCACCAGATATAGTAGACCCCCCCCAGACCTGACCCACCAGATGTAGGAGACCCCCCAGACCTGACCCAACCAGATATAGTAGACCCCCCCAGACCTGACCCCAACAGATGTAGTAGACCACCCCGAGACTAGACCCCACCAGATGTAGTAGACCCCCCCCTCAGACCTGACCCCCCCAGACCTGACCCCCCCAGACTTGACCCCACCAGATATAGTAGACCCCCCCAGACCTGACCCCACCAGATGTAGTAGACCCCACCAGACTAGACCCCACCAGATGTAGTAGACCCCCCCCTCAGACCTGACCCCCCCAGACCTGACCCCCCCAGACCTGACCCCACCAGATATAGTAGACCCCCCCATACCAGACCCCACCAGATGTAGTAGACCCCCCCCAGACCTGACTCCCCCAGACCTGACCTCCCCAGACCTGACCCCACCAGATATAGTAGACCCCCCAAACCTGACCCCACCAGATGTGGTAGACCCCCCCAGACCAGACCCCACCAGATGTAGTAGACCCCCCAGACCTGACGCCCCCCAGACTAGACCCCACCAGATGTAGTAGACCCCCCCTCAGACCTGACCCCCCCAGACCTGACCCCCCCCAGACCTGACCCCACCAGATATAGTAGACCCCCTCAGACCAGACCCCACCAGATGTAGTAGACCCCCCCAGACCAGACCCCACCATATGTAGTAGACCCCCCCAGACTTGACCCCACCAGATGTAGTAGACCCCCCCTCCCAGACCTGACCCCACCTGATATAGTAGACCCCCCCAGACCAGACCCCACCAGATATAGTAGAACCCCCCAAACCAGACCCCCCCAGACCAGACCCCAACAGATATAGTAGACCCCCCCCAGACCTGACCCCACCAGATGTAGTAGACCCCTCAGACCTGACCACACCAGATGTAGTAAACACCCCCAGACCTGACCCCACCAAATGTAATAGACTCCCCCAGACCTGACCCCACCAGATGTAGTCGGCCCCCCTCCCAGACCTGACCCCCCCAGACCTGACTCCACCAGATGTAGTAGACCCCCCTACCAGACCTGACCCCATCAGATATAGTAGACCCCCCCAGACCTGACCCCATCAGATATAGTAGACCCCCCCAGACCTGACCCCACCAGATGTAGTAGACCCCCCTCCCAGACCTGACCCCACCAGATATAGTAGACCCCCCCCAGACCTGACCCCACCAGATATAGTAGACCCCCCCATACCAGACCCCACCAGATGTAGTAGTAGACCTGACCCCCCCAGACCTGACCCCCCCAGACCTGACCTCCCCAGACCTGACCCCACCAGATATAGTAGACCCCCCCCAAACCTGACCCCACCAGATGTGGTAGACCCCCCCCAGACCAGACCCCACCAGATGTAGTAGACCCCCCAGACCTGACCCCCTCCAGACTAGACCCCACCAGATGTAGTAGACCCCCCCCTCAGACCTGACCCCCCCAGACCTGACCCCACCAGATATAGTAGACCCCCTCAGACCAGACCCCACCAGATGTAGTAGACCCCCCCAGACCAGACCCCACCAGGTGTAGTAGACCCCCCCTCAGACCTGACCCCCCCAGACCTGACCCCCCCAGACTTGACCCCACCAGATATAGTAGACCCCCCCAGACCTGACCCCAGCAGATGTAGTAGACCCCACCAGACTAGACCCCACCAGATGTAGTAGACCCCCCCTCAGACCTGACCCCCCCAGACCTGACCCCCCCAGACCTTACCCCACCAGATATAGTAGACCCCCCCCAGACCTGACCCACCAGATGTTGGAGACCCCCCAGACCTGACCCAACCAGATATAGTAGACCCCCCCAGACCTGACCCCAACAGATGTAGTAGACCCCC